>NW_026732279.1:0-211735 GCF_028476545.2 Physella acuta
ATATATATATATATATATATATATATATATATAAATTGTTGAATGGCTCCAATAAATTGTTGAATGGCTCCAATAAAATGTCGAATGGCTCCAATAAATTGTTGAATAGCTCCAATAAAATGTTGATTGGGTCGAATCCTAAAAGGTCGAAGTTTACACTACAGGTTTTTATAAATTGATTTTATACCAACAAAATGTAAAGGTATAAATGTTAGGTTTACTTAAATCCTTTACATGTTAGCGAGTTTAGTGTTATAACCACTGGGTCGGGAGTAAAGGTTAGGTTTACTTCAATATTACTTTAGAGTTTATATCTTCTGGATTGTGGGTAAAGGTAAGGTTTACTTTAGGTATGTGAAACGGATTTTTTTAAAACGGTCCCGGAGCTTTTTTTAAGTTGCTATGTCAAGTACTCACGATTCTAAGATAGTGGGTACTAAATTTGTTTATATATCTCAAGTAGTAAAAGGTATTACGTTTTAAAATGTTTTCTTTTTTTTTTCGACATCCTAAAAAGTGCTATGTTTAGGGGGCTATATCTGAAAATGAATATGACACAAACTCTATTTTTTGCACTATTCACAAAGACAACTACACGGAGAACAGATTCAATTTTTCTCAAACCTCAAAAATAAGTACATCATTTAAATTATTGCATTGAAACAGGCGTTTCTTACCATTTAATAAAAATAAAAAGGGAAGTATAAACACAAATTTTGTACATTAAAAAAAAATTAAAAAATTTTCTGATGAAAGAACATACTTGATAAATATATCTAACAACGCTTCTTTAAATTTAAGTAACCTGTATGCCTATAACATGTCGTTTGAAATACGCGTTCATTAATCAGAAGATGCAGGGGTTCACAATCTGTCAAAAATTCGTCTTTTTAAACAAAATTATGACAACTACAGCAGATTTGGCTATTTCGAAATAAAGAATAACCATAGCACTTAACAGGTAAACAGTGTTTGTGTCTGTGACTAATTTATATGTGATCTAATGGTGGCTGGAACAGTACTAGGGTCACATAAAAAAAAATATTTGTGTCGAAATAATTTTTTATCTCTAAAATCTAGAACCAGTAGAGCATTCAAAAGTCAGAACATTATTTAGAAAGCCTCAGTCCCACATCACCCCGTCCGTCCCAGTCCCACAAGTCCCACCCCACAAATCACCCCACCCCACGAATCACCACACCCCACCCAGTCCCACAACCCACCGTCCCACAACCCACCCCCCACCCCACCCCACCCAGTCCCACAACCCACCCCATCCCCTCCCCACCCAGTCCCGCAACCCACCCCACCCCACCCAGTCCTGCAACCCACCCCACCCAGTCCCGCAACCCACCCAGTCCCCTCCCCCCACCCAGTCCCACAACCCACCCCCACCCCACCTAGTCCCACAACTCACCCACCTAGTCCCACAACTCACCCACCCAGTCCCACAACCCATCCCATCCAGTCCTGCAACCCACCCCACCCCGTCCCACAACAAACCCCGTCCCACAACCCGTCCCACCCACCCCCACCCGGTCCGGTCCACCCCCACCCAGTCCCACCCCGTCCCAACCCACAAATCACCCCACAAATCACCCCACCCCACCCGTCCCACAACCCACCGTCCCACAACCCACCCCACCCAGTCCCACAACCCACCCAGTCCCACCCCATCCCCAGTCCCACAACCCCCACCCCACAACCCACCCCACCCAGTCCCACCTCACACCCCGTCACACAACCCACCCCCGCCCCACCCAGTCCCACAACCCATCCCACCCAGTCCCACAACCTACCTCACCCACCCCACAATTAACCCCACCACACACAGTCCCACAACTCACACCCCCATCCAGTCCCACATCCCAGTCCCACAACCTACCCGTCCCACAACCCACCCCACCCAGTCCCACAACCTACCCCACCCACCCCACAATTAACCCCACCACACCCCGTCCCACAACCCACCCCACCCCACCCAGTCCCACAACCCACCCAGTCCCACAACCCACCCCATCCCCACCCAGTCCCGCAACCCACCCCACCCAACCCCACAACCCACCCAGTCCCACAACCCACCCACCCCCACCCCACCCAGTCCCACAACCCACCCAGTCCCACCCATTCCCACAACCCACCCAGCCCCACAACCCACCCCACCCAGTCCCACCCCCACGAAATCACCCCACCCCACAAATCACCCCACCACACACAGTCCCACAAATCACCCCACCCCACACAGTCCCACAACCCAGCCCACAACCCACCCCACACAGTCCCACAAATCACCCCACTTCACACAGTCCCACAAACCACCCCACCCCACACAGTCCCACAACCCACCTCTTTTAAACTTTTTACTCACGTCTTATAAAATTTTAACTTACCCTCTTTTAAAATGTTCTTCAAATAAAATGTGCACTTCCCTGTCTCAACCTTTCCCTGTTAAAATCTTACAACTCCCCTTCCAGCCTGTTAAAATCTTACAACTCCCCTTCCAGCCTGTTAAAATCTTACAACTCCCCTTCCAGCCTGTTAAAATCTTACAACTCCCCTTCCAGCCTGTTAAAATCTTACAACTCCCCTTCCAGCCTGTTAAAATCTTACAACTCCCCTTCCAGCCTGTTAAAATCTTACAACTCCCCTTCCAGCCTGTTAAAATCTTACAACTCCCCTTCCAGCCTGTTAAAATCTTACAACTCCCCTTCCAGCCTGTTAAAATCTTACAACTCCCCTTCCAGCCTGTTAAAATCTTACAACTCCCCTTCCAGCCTGTTAAAATCTTACAACTCCCCTTCCAGCCTGTTAAAATCTTACAACTCCCCTTCCAGCCTGTTAAAATCTTACAACTCCCCTTCCAGCCTGTTAAAATCTTACAACTCCCCTTCCAGCCTGTTAAAATCTTACAACTCCCCTTCCAGCCTGTTAAAATCTTACAACTCCCCTTCCAGCCTGTTAAAATCTTACAACTCCCCTTCCAGCCTGTTAAAATCTTACAACTCCCCTTCCAGCCTGTTAAAATCTTACAACTCCCCTTCCAGCCTGTTAAAATCTTACAACTCCCCTTCCAGCCTGTTAAAATCTTACAACTCCCCTTCCAGCCTGTTAAAATCTTACAACTCCCCTTCCAGCCTGTTAAAATCTTACAACTCCCCTTCCAGCCTGTTAAAATCTTACAACTCCCCTTCCAGCCTGTTAAAATCTTACAACTCCCCTTCCAGCCTGTTAAAATCTTACAACTCCCCTTCCAGCCTGTTAAAATCTTACAACTCCCCTTCCAGCCTGTTAAAATCTTACAACTCCCCTTCCAGCCTGTTAAAATCTTACAACTCCCCTTCCAGCCTGTTAAAATCTTACAACTCCCCTTCCAGCCTGTTAAAATCTTACAACTCCCCTTCCAGCCTGTTAAAATCTTACAACTCCCCTTCCAGCCTGTTAAAATCTTACAACTCCCCTTCCAGCCTGTTAAAATCTTACAACTCCCCTTCCAGCCTGTTAAAATCTTACAACTCCCCTTCCAGCCTGTTAAAATCTTACAACTCCCCTTCCAGCCTGTTAAAATCTTACAACTCCCCTTCCAGCCTGTTAAAATCTTACAACTCCCCTTCCAGCCTGTTAAAATCTTACAACTCCCCTTCCAGCCTGTTAAAATCTTACAACTCCCCTTCCAGCCTGTTAAAATCTTACAACTCCCCTTCCAGCCTGTTAAAATCTTACAACTCCCCTTCCAGCCTGTTAAAATCTTACAACTCCCCTTCCAGCCTGTTAAAATCTTACAACTCCCCTTCCAGCCTGTTAAAATCTTACAACTCCCCTTCCAGCCTGTTAAAATCTTACAACTCCCCTTCCAGCCTGTTAAAATCTTACAACTCCCCTTCCAGCCTGTTAAAATCTTACAACTCCCCTTCCAGCCTGTTAAAATCTTACAACTCCCCTTCCAGCCTGTTAAAATCTTACAACTCCCCTTCCAGCCTGTTAAAATCTTACAACTCCCCTTCCAGCCTGTTAAAATCTTACAACTCCCCTTCCAGCCTGTTAAAATCTTACAACTCCCCTTCCAGCCTGTTAAAATCTTACAACTCCCCTTCCAGCCTGTTAAAATCTTACAACTCCCCTTCCAGCCTGTTAAAATCTTACAACTCCCCTTCCAGCCTGTTAAAATCTTGCAACTCCCCTTCCAGATGTGAGCCTGAGTAGCCTGGATGCTGCCATCATGGAGAAGGTGGCACCGCTGCTGGAGCTGGTCCAGTGGATGCTGGTACTGTCCACCTCTGTGGTAGTGACCATCCTCTGCCTGCGGCTCCTGTGTCAGGCGGTGACCTCAACAGTGAGGAACTACCTCCTGCTTGCCGGCCACCTGCCCAGGGTACGCGTGTACCAGTCAGAGGAACAGCACCTGGCGGCCGCGCAGGCCAACACCACCATGCAGCGCAGCCAGTCCTGGGTGGAGAGCCGTGAGAGTGGGGTCTACCTGGGGGAAACAGAAGACACAAACAAAGAGGAGTCCAGATAGCAATGGCACCGCTTCCTCCTCAAACTCGGCACCAAAGATTTGTTTTCAATTTTCATGCGCTGGAACTTGCCCCTTCCCCCTAGACTAACCGCAACTGCTTGTAAAGTTTGTTACTTGGTATTGTCACTTTTTCTGGCTTAACCATTATCCTAGCTAGATTAGCCCTTTATCCCAGCTAGATTAGCCCTTTATCCCAGCTAGATTAGCCCTTTCAAGATGGCCGACAGATTAATTTTGTGATTTATTACCTGGAAATGCTGTAAATAAAAACTGGACAATGGTTATGCAGCGGCTGTCTGCCAGTGATTTAGTCCAAGTCCGCACCTATTTTGTTAGTCTTTGTTGCTACATGTACCGGTATAACAATTCCATAATAAAAGTGTATCATTGCAATATGTACATTGACTTGACCTTGTCAAAGCCCAACCTTTTTTATACTGCTATGTACTAGTCCACATCACCTTTCTGTACAGCTTAGCCATTTTAGAGTTTTGATACAGCTCTGTATATACATTAGTCACACGCTTGTTTATTTAAAAACCTTTGATATATTTCTATTCGCTGCTCTAACAGATATAAGCGAGTATTTTGTCAATTAATAGTTCAGTTATCAACAATCCCTGTTTTCTTTAGCAACTAAGTGGGATTTGGTGAGGTGGGATTTGGTGAGGTGGGATTTGGTGAGGTGGGTTTTGGTGAGGTGGGATTTGGTGAGGTGGGATTTGGTGAGGTGGGATTTGGTGAGGTGGGATTTGGTGAGGTGGGATTTGGTGAGGTGGGTTTTGGTGAGGTGGGATTTGGTGAGGTGGGATTTGGTGAGGTGGGTTTTGGTGAGGTGGGATTTGGTGGGTGGGATTTGGGGAGGTGGGATTTGGTGAGGTGAGATTTGGTGAGGTCGGATTTGGTGAGGTGGGATTTGGTGAGGTGGGATTTGGTGAGGTGGGATTTGGTGAGGTGGGATTACTTAATCAAACTTTCTAATTTAAATAAAACTGCTACAGTTTATTTACTTGTCAAGTAATGATGGCAAAAATATGAAATTATTTTACAAGTTGAGATCAACTCTAGCTACGGCCTTTACCTCAGTTTGTTGAGGTGTATAAACTGTACCTGTGGACATTACCTCAGTTTGTTGAACTATATGAGATAATGCACTTTAAAGAATTTCACAGAGATTTGCCACCTGGGGTAACATCCAGATACAGAGTGCAGAGAATATCAATAACCCACGCCGATAAATCTGGGCAAAGGGGCATGCTGAAATGGCTCCCTTCCAAGACAAGCGACGATGATATAATGGCGATTCTGAAATCTATAAGCAGTCAGGACTCAACACCAACATTTAAGAGAATAGACCAATCAAATGTGGTCCAATTCACCATCTCTCTGGAGAAAGAAGATGTGGAGAGTGTCCCACACTATATTATACTTACAAATGAGGCCAACAAGGAGAGCAGAGTCCTTATAATCCTCAATGGGAGGAGGGTGCAATGTTGCCACTGCAACACAGACAGACACCTGCCTAAAATGTGTGAGCATTTGAGGACTCGCGCTCTTGACGGCGTCCAGCTAGTAGACGGACAGTACAGAGCAATTGAGCCTTGGGATGCAAATGATAAAGAAGAAGTTAGGGAGCATCTAAGTAACAATAGAAATTTCTTAAAGCATTGGGACAGTTGTAATGTTGACGGAGAAAGACAAAATGAAATGCTTAGAGAAGCAAGGCATAGAGAGGTAGAAGATGCCTTTGGAGTAGGTGGCCAAACTGAAGCACATCATACTACTGCAGCATCACAGCAAGTTAACGAAAGCGTAACAGAAACCACAATAGAGACCGAAGCCATGGAGACAATAGCGATCAGAAATTCCATAGTAACAGGGTCTCAAAAAGATGGGAATCAAGAAAATTTGGAGGCTGTCGACGAAACAATAAATGATATTCTTCAATAAAACACTAGTTCAGAAAACATAACGAAACCGCTAAAGGAAATTAAAAGCTCACAAAGTATATCAGCAACAAAGGTATCAGGTCAACTGTCATATAGTCAAGCAATCAGTTCAAGTAAAAATCAATTACCTACAGTAAAGCCACCTCAAAGGGTCGTGACCAGGGCCCAACGGGATAGCAAACCAGCGGCTGGAAAGTTTGGCGTTAAAAGACCACCACCATCCAGCCCTCCAGAAACAGATGTTCGAAAGAAAACCCCAAATAATTCATGCTAAGTCTGGCAACATTGAACATCAGGGGGGCTAGGGACAAACACATTATATAAACAACATAATAAATAAAGATAATATTGACATCCTACTTTTACAGGAAACTAACATTTGAACTACAGAAAAAGCAAATAAACTAGATGCATAATTAATATCGACAGTCTCAAGCTAAACATCACTCGATCAGCCCTCAAGTAAATTAACATTAGAACAGTCTTCTGTTTCCCAGGTTTTTAAAAGTGCACAACCTGAATGGTAGAAAGAGATACACACCTCACCCCCCTTCCACACACACACACTCCCCCCCCCCCCACTCAACCGGACTGGCGGATTTTTCAAGGTAGCGTTCCCTCTTTGCCAAGGGTCAATTTTATGTCATGGAAAGTTTTGGAATGATAGATCAGTATGTGTACTGCAAAGACACTTCTTCCACGGTCGTTTCTATTTCTGTCCATGGGTGGCTACAGTGTGAACTTTTGACTCCTCAGCTAAGGACAAAGCACAGTAAACTAAGCAGTCAAGAGAAACCTAGTTTGCACACCTTATTTTAGTCTAGTTCTTATGCCATTTTATTTTCTCCATTTGATTATTATATATGCAATTGATGTTGAGGTCTTTGATACTGTGTAAAATCTATCAAATAAATAATTATTACTGATTTAAATGTTTAAAACAATTGAATTAATAAAAAAATAAAAAAAATAAAAAGGAAAAAAAAACTAATTGAGGACTGTATAGATATAGATGTTTGAAAGGGAAGAGTGTTTGCTTTTACGTGTCTCAATGTAATAACATTTCTTTTCTGATTGCTTAAAATTTGTATCATTTTAATTCTCTGTAATTCCAAATTCATTTTGTTACCTACTTAGGTCTGGTTATTTTTATTTTGACATTAGTGATCATACCATATATGGTTTGTGGTGCAATGACCGGTTTTTTCCGCTGTCTTACCAAGAGAGTCTTAGACTCAGAAATTTTCCATTAAGAGATGATTGGTTGATTCAGACCAGATGATACCCCCAACCAATGGCCTTTTGATTTGAAGGTGACCTTCCAGGTCGTCTAAGTCTATAAATAGACCGCGCACAGGTAGCTCGAGGCAGACCTGACCAGACGTCGTTGAGAGACATAAGTCCTGTGTGTTGCCGTGTTGTACTAAATAATTTTAGCAGCATATTCTTATATTACTAGTGGCTAAGTAATACTATATGCTTATTGCAGTGTTGTGTAAACTGTGGTGATTTTTCTGAAGTGTTAAAAGCTGTGATAGTGTATCATTTTATTTTTTCCCACAAATTGTAAGTTGGGTTTTGTTCATTCTGTAAATTTATTTTGTCCTGTATAAATCTAGTGTTCTGCCACGACTTTGTACACTCATTAAAGGTCATATGCAGATTAAATGTATTGTTGGCATCAGTAGTTTATCTAGTGTTTCCCCTAGACATCAATTACGAGTCCTAGTGAACTATTGTGTTAGCTTTCTTTTATGTAGGCTTGTCGCCATCTGTGTATAATCATTGAAACGAATCCGGGAGCGTTCGCCAACTATCTGGCTGATAGATTGGTGTCCGTTACAATTTCATCTCTACTTTAAAAAAAAACAAATTCCCCCTCTCCCCCCCCCCCCCCCCCCCCTCTTACCCTCAGCCCACCACGCCGAGAAAAAAAATCCCTTGAATCATCATTTAATCACACATTTGCATTTTCAGTTTCAGGTTGGTTTTTAATTTTTATTTTTTCTTATATTTAGACGTTTTGTATTGGATCTATGTATAAGTAAACCATCTTAAATGAATGAAAGCAGGCTACAAGTAAGAAAGAAATATTACTATTGTAAATCTGTACCAGTCCTCACAAGCCGATGATGAAAACTGTAATACTAAAGCGAACACACAACTGACGCTATAAATTACGTGTCTGAGGCAAAAAAATAATAATAATTTATTTTACTTAATACACCCCGTGTACCCTGTTCATGTTAACTTCAGCTCCGCCACATGCATAGCATATTGTAATTGTTCACTCTCTCATGAACATTGTAAATTGTATGTACATTTAATGGCTGTAAAACTTGAAAACGATACTACAGACTAACGCACTCACTCACATGTTGACTAATTTGTACTTATTGAAAACATACTATTGCATTAAAAAAATATAAATAGATAAATAAATAAAAAAAAATTAAAAAAAAAAAAAAAAATTTAAAAAAAAAAAAAAAAAAATTAAAAACATACTATTGCATTTATACACATGACATGTTGTAATTTGCTTAAATTGAAAAAATAGCAATTCTTTTTTTTTTAACACGTTTTTATTAACTCAGCTTCGCGTGTGTTTGTTGTTAAAATTGACATCGAAAATTAGCCCACTTCTGATTGCTCTATAGATCTGAAATTTGGCATGTAGGCTACTTTCGCCTAACAATTTCAGATGCAATCATAAAAACTAGCAATTAGAGACCATAATTAGCTTAATTTAATTACGCCCCAAGGACCATAACATTGAGGACATGATTTCTAAAGATACCGACAAGACTGGAGGCCTATTGACACAGTTACTTCGGCCCCAACCGATGTGAGCGCGCTGGCCGTGATCGCATAGTGGTTAGTACTTCGCGTTGTGGCCGCGACAACCCAGGTTCGAATCCTGGTCGCTCAAGATTTTTAGTCCGTGTATTTATAAACACTTAGTCAAGTCATACTTAATCAAGTCATTAGATAAAGTAGAAAATAAACTATATAAAAAACTTTTTTAAAAACCACGTTTTTCATGTGTAGCAACGGACTAAAAAGGAGAAAATAAAGTACTTTAAAAAAACTTTTTAAAAAACCACGTTTTTCTTGTGGACTAAAAAGTAGAAAATAAATTTTCATACATTTGATGACAAAAAACGTGGGTCGGGCAGATGGGTCGGGAAATTTGATGGTGAACGTACCCACGTTTTTTGTCATCAAATGTATGAAAATTTATTTTCTACTTTTTAGTCCACAAGAAAAACGTGGTTTTTAAAAGTTTTTTTTAAGTATTTTATTTTAAAAACCTGAACAGGCCAGCAATGAGAATACTATGTTCTTATTGTGCGTTTATATATATATATATATATATATATATATATATATATATATATATATATATATATATATATATATATATATATATATATATATATATATGGATATGGACATGGACACGGACACAGACGTAGACGTAGACCTAGACGTAGGTGTAGATGTAGATATAGATATAGATATAATATGGGGGGGGGGGGCTAAAATATTTTTGCGGGGTGGCCCATTTTTTCTAGTTCCGCCACTGAATATAACGTATGCATCTCTTGTTCAGCAGGCCTTATTTTTATATTAGTTTATCTATTATAAAACATAGTATGTTTTAATTTAAGGGTCATCTATCTATGACATCCATAATTGAGTCGGTTATAGGCTGTTTCAACTCAGTGTGTGGGGAGAAGTGTCCACGCTATACCTTCCTACCTGCAGTCAGTAGCGTAGCGAGGGGGGGGGACATATGTCCCCGGGCGCTGACCTTAGGGGGGGGGGTGCAAATGAAAAGTTCGAGGGGGGGGGGGGTTGCAAATCGAAAGTTTGAGGGGGTGGGGCTGCAAATGAAAAGTTCGAGGGGGGTGCAAATCGAAAGTTTGAGGGGGGGTGCAAATGAAAAGTTCGAGGGGGGGGGGGGGGGTGCAAATCGAAAATTTGCTCTCGAGGGGGCGCCAAATTGGAAGTATGTCCCCGGGCGCCGGGAAGGGTCTTTACGCCTCTGCCTGCAGTATGCTTGTAGGTTATCAAAACAAGATGCTGTTATCGTGTAAACATCATGTATATCATACATTTACACTTTTGTGCTCGCTTTTAAGCAACAGATCTTTACTGTTGTAAATTAAACATTATCAAAACTTTAGAATTGGTGGAATTTAGCTGTTAATTAAGGGCTTGGATTGTTTGTGAATTAATGTTGGTTCATGAAAAACAATTTCATTCGGGCATTTAAAAGAATTTATAGTGGTATTGGAGGTAGGACAAAATGGTTACTTTTATGCCAATAATGGTCATTCATTGGTCTGGAGCCAATATGTCGTGAGTCATTTTGTCAAAAGCCAATATGTCGGGAGCCCATTTGTCGGTAGCCAATATGTCGTGGGCCCATTTGTCTTGAGCCCTTATGTCGGGAGCCGCTTTGTCGGGAGCCAATATGTCCTGAGCCTATTTGTCAGGGGTTAATATGTCGGGAGTCCATTTGTCGGGAGCCTAAATATCGGGAGCCCATTTGTCGGGAGCCTATATGTCGCAAGTCAAAATGACGGGAGCCAATAAGTCGGGGCCCTTATGACGGGGCTATTTTGACGGGGCCGTTTTGACGGGGCCGATTTGTCCCAGGTCGTTTTGACAGGGCACCAATTTATCTATCTATATATATATATATATATATATATATAAAGCAATGTATGTTTGTGTGTCTGTCCTTTATGCATTACTACACCTCTCATTACATCGCCGTGAAACTTTGGGAAGTTGTTGAGAATATTCCTGGGGAGGTTTCTACGAAAAAAAATATTTCAAATTCGCAGGGGTGGCGCCCCGACAGGGCGCGATTTGTTTTTCTCTATATACGGTATATAAAAATAAAAAGTCGATTTTCGTTTGGCATCGTTCATCCGATAGCCATGAGACTTTGGGGAGTTCATTATACCACTTTAAGGAATGGTTCTGTAAAAAAAAATATTTTTAATTTCGCAAGGCCGCGCCACGGGAGGGTGCTATTTTCCTCTATATATGGTATATAAAAATAATAAAAGTGAATTGCAGTGTCACCGTTCATCCGATAGGCATGAACAGAGTTTCTTCCAGGCATCTCTTCGGGGGGGCTTCGCCCCCCCCCCCCCCCGAAATTTTTTTTACCGCCCCCCCCCCCCCCCGAACGAAATGAAATGTATATAATTTATATAGAAAATATATACTTTTAACAGTGTCCGCCCCCCCCCCCGAAGAAAGTTTACCGCCCCCCCCCCCCCGAAGATTTCAAGTGCCCCCCAGAGAAAAAAGTCTGGAAGAAACACTGGGCATGAAACTTTGGGAAGTTATTGAGAATATACCTGGGGAGGTTTCTGCGAAAACAAAAATTCAAATTCGCCGGGGTGGCGCCCCGGCAGGGCGCGATTTGACTTTTTTCTATATACGGTATTAATACTAATAGTTTCGCTGTCTGTGTATGTATGTATCTATCTGACAAGAACGCTCTGTCTGACAAGAACGCTCTAGAGAAAACATAAGCAAAAATTCTATCTGACAAGAACGCTATAGAGAAAACACAAGGAAATTAAAAACCTGCATAGTAATTCGAAAAACGAAGTATGACGTCGACACATTTAGCATAGAGTTGAAAATAATCTCAAGGCGGAAAGTGCACACAGTAATATAATGACGTCATTGATTATCGCGTAAACATTGAATAAAAAGGAAATTTTGTCTAATCTAAATGGTTTGCGTGAAGAGTTTCTTGCATACAATTCTTCGGGTAGGGGCGAAGCCCCACCCCACGCGTAAGAACGTCTGAGCCCCCCCCCCCTCCCCAACTCAAAAGAAATTTCTTCATCGATACTCTATAATAAAATTACCGCCTAATTAATGTGTCTAATCTAAAAAGTGGTTTTCTCGCAATTTCTTTAATGCAATTCTTCGCGTAGCGGCTAAGCGCGACACCAGTGTTTCTTTCAGACTTTTTCCTCCCCGGAGAGGGGTGGGGGTACTTGAAATTTTCGGGGGCGGGGGTAGAATTTTCGGGGAGGGGGCGGACACTGGAAAAAGTATATAATTATATTTCGTTGAATGGGACGGTAGACATGTTTTTTTGGGGGTGGGGGTGGGGTGTGTGGGGTGTGTGGGGGTGGGAGGGGTGGGGGTGGGGGGTGGTGTGTGTGGGGGGGTGGGTTGGTTTTAGTTTAGAGAAAAGAGACAGCACTATGAACCTAGCGCCCGGTGTATCCTTCCTCAACGGGCCATTTTTCTCGTATAAAAATAAAAGTCGATTTTGGTTTGGCATCGTTCATCCGATAGCCATGAGACTTTGGGGAGTTCATTATACCACTCTAGGAAATGGTTCTGTAAAAAAATAATTTTTAATTTCGCAAGGGCGGCGCCACGGGAGGGTCCGATTTTCCTCTATATACGGTATATAAAAATAATAAAAGTGAATTGCAGTGACACCGTTCATCCGATAGGCATGAAACTTTGGGGAGTTCATTATAAAACTCTAGGAAAGGGTTCTGTAAAAAAATCCTTTTTAATTTCGCAAGGGCGGCGCCACGGGAGGGTGAGATTTTTCTCTATATACGGTATATTTTTTTTAAAGTCGATTTTGGTGTGCCACTCTATCCGATAGCCATGAGATTTTGGGGGAGTTGATTAGAACAATTCAGGGAAGGGCTCTGTAAAAAAAATCCTTTTTTAATTTTGCAAGGGCGGCGCACACAGGGGGGAGCAATTTTTCTCTATATACGGTTTATAAAAATAAAAGTATTTCGGTTTCACATCGTTTATCCGTGTACCATGAACATTTGGGGAGATGATTAGATCACGTAATGGTAGGGTTCTGCAAAAAAAAATATATTTTTTAATATTGCAAGGGCGGCGCACACAGGGGAGTGCAATTTTTTTTTCTCTATACACGGTATATAAAAAATAAAACTCAAATGCGGTTCATCCGAATGCCATGAAACTTTAGGAAGTAGAATATTTCTGCGAAAAAGAAAACTAAAATTTCTTATGGGCGGCGCCATAAAGGGTACAACTTTCGTCAATACACGGTTTGGCGCCCAGAGTTTTAGAGCGACTATGTTGGCACTTGGCATCAGTTAATCGAGCGTCCTGCATAGCGAGTAAGGGGTACTACTATATTCAGCGGTAAAACTACAACAGTCTTCTAAAAATAAATTTGTAACGCGAGGAAATCCTTCTGTACAGTTTCGTCACCTTGCCAAAGATAAAAAAGAACCTTTTGAATATGATGAGCCTACTGTAGAGTTTCGTCACTTTGCGAATGATGCAATAAGCATCTACTATTAGACAATCCAGTTAGAAATTGAGATCGAGCATCTAATAATAGACCATTAGTAACGCTAGCATATTGCATCAGTCACACTGATGTTTAAAACATGTCAAATACTTTTTTACGTGTTAAAGAAAAAAAAAGCCTATTCCTTTGTGGCACTTTAGCGAATGATGAAATCTGCATCATTATTAACAGGATGCTATTTGGCACGATGGCGCCTGTTAGTTTTAAGGAGCCAGGGGTCGTACGCCGCGCCTATGCGGTAGTGTAATCTGGGGGTGGGGGCCCCGAGAGCGCCCCTCTACGTCTCTGACACTGAGGCGGTCACCGAAGTGTGTTGTAACATATTATTTCGGTGAGTGATTAATCAACACTCAAGGTTTTCACGCGGTCGTGTTGGTAAACCCGTGTCCCGATATTTATGATCCAAGCGCAGGCATTGTTTACATTTAAATAACTCATTTTTAGAAATGAAGGTCACGCGTCTAAGAACATATGATTGGTAACGCGTTGGTGAAATCAATCTAATACATTTCGTCAAACTTTCTTCTATCCCCGCGGCAACGCGCGGCGGTCGGGTACGCTAGTTTCACATGCGATTTAAAATACGATTTAAAATACAATTTAAAACACGATTTCAAATAGGATTTCAAATACAATTTCAAATAAAATTTCAAATAAAATTTCAAATAAAATTTCAAATAAAATTTCAAATAAAATTTCAAATACAGTTTCAATCACAATTTCAAATACAATTGCAAATACAATTTTAAATTTAAGTACACATTTAATTTCAAATACATTTTCAAATACAATTTCAAATACAATTTCAGTCACAATGTCAAATACAATTGCAAATACAATTGCAAATACAATTTTAAATTTAAGTACACATTTAATTTCAAATACAATTACAAATACAATTTCAAATACAATTTCAAATACAATTTCAAATACAATTTCAAATACAATTTGAGATACATTATCAAATACAATTTTAAATACGATTTAAAATACAATTTCAAATATATTTCAAATAAAATTTCAAATACGATTTCATATACGATTTCAAATACAATTTCAAAGACTATTTCAAATACAAATTGATTTCAAATACGATTTCAAAGACGATTTCAAATACGATTTCAAAAACGATTTCAAATATGATTTCAAATACGTTTTTAAATACAATTTCAAATACAATTTCAAATAAAATTTCAAATATAATTTCAAATACAATTTCAAATACAATTTCAAATACAATTTCAAACACAATTTCAAATACAATTTCAAATACAATTTCAAACACAATTTCATATACAATTTCAAATACAATTTCAAATACAATTTCAAACACAATTTCAAATACCACTTCAAGTACAATTTCAAATACAAGTCCAAATACAATTTCAAATACAATTTCAAATACGATTTCAAATCCAATTTCGAATTCAGTTTCAAATACAATTTCAAATACAATTCGATTTCAAATACAATTTCACATACGATTTCAAATACGATTTAAAATACAATTTCAAATAGGATTTCAAATACGATTTCAAATACAATTTCAAATACAATTTCAAATACAATTTCAAATACAATTTCAAATTCAATTTCAAATACATTTTCAAATACAATTTCAAATACAATTTCAAATACATTTCCAAATACATTATCAAATACAATTTCAAATGCAATTTCAAATGCAATTTTAAATGCAATTTCAAATGCAATTTCAAATGCAATTTCAAATGCAATTTCAAATGCAATTTCAAATGCAATTTCAAATGCAATTTCAAATACAATGTCCAATACAATGTCAAATACAATTTCAAATGCAATTTCAAATGCAATTTCAAATGCAATTTCAAATGCGATTTCTAATGCAATTTCAAATGCAATTTCAAATGCAATTTTAAATACAATTTCAAATACAATTTCAAATGCAATTTCAAATGCAATTTCAAATGCAATTTCAAATACAATTTCAAATACAATTTAAAAAACAATTACAAAATCAATTTTAAATACAATTCGATATCAAATATGATTTCAATTACGATTTCTTATACGATTTCAATACGATTTTAAATACAATTTCAAATTTAATTTATCTTTAAATACAATTTCAAATACAATTTCAAATACAATTTCAAATACAATTTCAAATACATTTCTAAATACAATTTCAAATGCAATTATTTTAAATGCAATTTTAAATGCAATTTCAAATGCAATTTCAAATGCAATTTCAAATGCAATTTCAATGCAATTTCAAATGCAATTTCAAATGCAATTTCAAATGCAATTTCAAATGCAGTTTCAAATATAATGTCAAATACAATGTCAAATACAATGTCAAATACTATGTCAAATACAATGTCAAATACAATGTCAAATACAATTTAAAATACAATTTCAAATGCAATACCAAATACAATTTCAAATACAATTTCAAATACAATTTCAAATACAATTTCAAATACAATTTGAAATACAATTTCAAATGCAACTTCAGATGCAATTTTAAATACAATTTCAAATATAATTTCAAAAACAATTTCCAATACAACTTCAATTACAACTTCAATTACAACCTTGAGTACAACTTCGAGTACATCTTCAAGTATATTTTCAAGTACAATTTCAAATACAATTTCAAATACGATTTCTAATACGATTTCAAATTTCAAATACGATTTCAAATACGTTTTCAAATACAATTTCAAATACGATTTCAAATTCAATTTCAAATACAATTTTAAATACAATTTCAAAAACAATTTCAAATACAATTCGAATTAAAATACGATTACAAATATAACTTCAAATACAATTTCAAATACATTTTCAAATACAATTTCAAATACAATTTCAAATACAATTTCAAATACAATTTCAAATGCAATTTCAAATGCAATTTCAAATGCAATTTCAAATACAATTTCAAATACGATTTTAAATACGATTTCAAATGCAATTTCAAATGCAATTTCAAATACAATGTCAAATACAATGTCAAATACAATGTCAAATACAATTTCAAATACAATTTCAAATACAATTTCAAATACAATTTTAAATATAATTTCAAATACAATTTGAAACACTATTTGAAATACAATTTCAAAAAGAATTTCAAAAAGAATTGTAAATACAATTTCAAATGCAATTTCAAATACAATTTCAAAAACAATTTCCAATACAATGTCAAATACAATGTCAAATACAATTTCAAATACAATTTCAGACACAATTTCAAATACAATTTCAAATACAAATACAAATATACATACAAAATAAACAATGGATGGCCCTTAAAAACCCAGCAATAGTGCAATACACACGTGCAAATTTTCATAGAAACCAGTTTCGATGAACGTCGACAGACAAAAGCACAACACAGAGTAAGCAAGTTAACTACAAGCTTACAAACCTGAATTACCAAACTATCACAAATGATGGAATGTTAAAAATAAATATGGCTTATCAAAGCCAACCACTCGATCTAGAAACTTCAAAGAAGGCACACTGGACACCAACATGAAGGTATCGATCCCCAGCTTGTTAAATGTACTCCATGGTGCTCCTTTGAACTACTAAGAAAGTTAGCGGTTCAAAAGCCCAAGCCTTGTAAAAGGCAAGCGTCCAACTCCAGGACAGGTACAATTATGTTAGAGCCATAAATGAACCGTCAACAACAATATGGAGTAAACACCACATCGGTGTTGGGCAACGCACTTGGCCCTCTTTCGTTCATTACGCCTCGATGTACATTTGTATAACATGGAAAAACGGGCGTTCAAGAAAGCATTATTCAATTTATCGTTATGTAGGTTAATAACTATCCTACTAAATAAAAGCTCATGTGCGCACTTCTCTCTCTCTCTCTCTTTCTCTCTCTCTCTCTCTCTCTCTCTTTCTGTCCGCAACATATTTTAAGAGACTATGAGATCAGTATCTTTAGCGATATATGAAAATAATGGATTGTATGTATTAAACGTATAAACTAAATTATATTTAAAGGATAAAAATAAAAATAAAGGTATATTCGAATGTAGAAACACATTTAAAATAATGCAACCGGGAATGTTAAAAAAATACATTACATGTCACATGTTTAAATTACGGAAAGTGCACAACATTAGTGGCGTCATCTCCAAATCTCTAATATAAGCGGCAAGGTAGAGTGACAGTCAATCGGCCCGACGTACCGTCATCACTTTAGATTCTAAAACCGTAAAAACATTTACTTGCACCCATTGTCTTACTATAAGAAATGGTGTAGGGCCTATTTATGTAACGACTTAAATTTTTTGGTACGCGACAAAGTTCTTACTCTTTTGAATACGTCAACAAAAGCGTTTGAAGAAAATATTGAAAAAATATTGAAAAAGTAGAAAAATAAACCGGGAGTGATCTCCCCTAAACATTCTCGAATATTCTAATATAAAATTACGAGGGATGGCACTATTTGTTATCCATTTTTAATTACTTAAACTTTTTATAATAGAATAGAATCTCGTAAAAATAAACCGGGAGTGATCTCCCCTAAACTTTCTCGAATATTCTTATATAAAATAACAGGGGATGGGAACTCGGGCTATAGACATGATTTTTACAAGCTTTTATTTAACTCACTTCCTCTGTCGTCAGTCGTCAGTCTAGACGGAAACGCAGGAGTGAAAATTCGGACAGTTCTACTTGACCGATACGATTCACAGTTGGCACGTGGGTCAAGACATGAAGACAATGCAATCTGAAACTAAATTTGACTTAATTGGATGCCTAATTAATTTTTTATGAATTAATTAAAATTTGGACCGAATTAGTAGGCATGTCTAGCCAACCACACCACACGCGTCATCACCTTCAATAGCTGCGCCATCACGTAATGGCTGCGTTCAAAAACCATTGCGCGCCTACTGAACGTGATGTTCAGTAGGCGCGCAATGGTTTTTAGTCATGTAACTCTATTGTAAATAAAACATGTAAAGTACTGAAAAAAAATTCATAAAAAACGTTTTAATAACAAGCTTTTATGTAATGATGCACTAAAAAGTAGAAAATAAATTATAGACTACTATTTAAATAACTATAAAGAAAAGCGTGGGTGTCTTCCTTAACATTAGTAAAGGTATCCAATAGATACTAAAGTGACCCACGCTTTTCTTTATAGTTATTTAAATAGTAGTCTATAATTTATTTTCTACTTTTTAGTGCATCATTACATAAAAGCTTGTTATTAAAACGTTTTTTATGAATTTTTTTAAATCCATTTTAAATACTTAAAGATTTAAAAATAGAATAAAATCTCGTAGACAATTAATTGCACACCAAGTGAACGCCTTATAAAAAAGCGCATAATAGTGCGCAATATTATTAGTACTTTTAAAATTTACATTAGTTTTTTGAGAAATCGGAAGTAGCGTAAAGTACTACTTCCAGTCAACGGAAATTACTCAAAATTTAACAGAAGGTAGAGAATTAGATCTTTTACTTACATGTGAAATTTCATTTATCTATCTGAAATAGTACTCAAGTTATAGGCTTTTGAAAAATTCAAAGTAGTAAAAATACCACTTCCGGTTATCGGAAATCGCTCAAAAGTTGATACGGATCTACGATTTTGATAAAATACTTATATATGAAATTTCATCAACCTAGCTGTAACGGTACTCAAGTTATCGTGTTTACACACGGACAGACAGACAGACAGACAGACAGACACACAGACACACAGACATACGGACAAGATTGCAAAATTATGTTTTTCCGTATCAGTGAGGTGTAAAACGTCGAGATTTGTAAAAATCTCGATTTTTTTTTTGCACGATTACAATACTTTCTCTATACTTCGTATATACGAGAAAGTAAAAAGAATTGCACACCAAGTGAAAAGTTTCCCTTTCAAACCTGACGGTATATGGGGGCAAGTGAAGTAGAGTTCACTTGTTTCTGTGACCTCGGCATATGAAGAGATAGTGTGGTCAGCACTATGCCCAGCCGCCTTTACTTTCCCTAACTCAGGGACGGTCTACTGACTTGAAATTGGATTCGAACTCGATACTAACGGGTTAGCAGTCCAGCTCTCTACCGCTAGACCACTCAGTCCCACACCAAGTGAACGCCTAATAAAATGTGTATAAAAGTGCGGGATATTATTAGTACTTTATAAATTTACATGCGGGTTTTTTTTGAGAAATCGGAAATAGCGTAATTTAGTACTTCCGGTCAACGGAAATTACTCAAAATTTGACAGAAGGTAGAGATTTAGATCTTGTACTTACGTGTGACATGTCATGCATCTATCTATAATAGTACGCAACTTATAGGCTTTTGAAAAATTCAAAGTAGAAAAAGTACCACTTCCGGTTATCGGAAATCGCTCAAACGTTGATCAGGATCTACGATTTTGATAAAATACTCATATATGCAATTTTTTTTCATCAACCTAGCTGTAACGTTACTCAATATATGTGTATATATACACATATATGTATATATACACATATATGTATACGAGAAAAATGGCCCGTTGAGGAAGGATACACCGGGCGCTAGGTTGATAGTGCTGTCTCTTTTCTCTAAACTAAAACCAACCCACCCCCCCACACACACCACCCCCACCCCACCCCTCCCACCCCCACCCACCCCACACACCACCCCCCCACCCCCCCCCCCCCCACCTCACCCACCCACCCCCACCCCCACCCCCCAAAAAAACATGTCTACCGTCCCACGAAATATAATTATATACTTTTTCCAGTGTCCGCCCCCTCCCCGAAAATTCTACCCCCGCCCCCGAAAATTTCAAGTACCCCCACCCCTCTCCGGGGAGGAAAAAGTCTGAAAGAAACACTGGTGTCGCGCTTAGCCACTACCCGAAGAATTGCATTAAAGAAATTGCAAGAAAACCACTTTTTAGATTAGACACATTAATTAGGCGGTAATTTTATTATAGAGTATCGATGAAGAAATTTCTTTTGAGTTGGGGAGGAGGGGGGGGGGGGGCTCAGACGTTCTTACGCGTGGGGTGGGGCTTCGCCCCTACCCGAAGAATTGTATGCAAGAAACTCTTCACGCAAACCATTTAGATTAGACAACATTTCCTTTTTATTCAATGTTTACGCGATAATCAATGACGTCATTATATTACTGTGTGCACTTTCCGCCTTGAGATTATTTTCAACTCTATGCTAAATGTGTCGACGTCATACTTCGTTTTTAATTTGCTTGTGTTTTCTCTAGAGCGTCCTTGTCAGATAGACAGACAGAGCGTTCTTGTCAGATAGATACACAGACAGCGAAACTATTAGTATTAATACACATATATGTATATATACACATATATGTATATATACACATATATGTATATATACACATATATGTATATATACACATATATGTATATATACACATATATGTATATATACACATATATGTATATATACACATATATGTATATAATATACACATATATGTATATAATATACACATATATGCATATAATATACACATATATGTATATATACACATATATGTATATATACACATATATGTATATATACACATATATGTATATATACACATATATGTATATATACACATATATGTATATATACACATATATGTATAATATATACACATATATGTATAATATATACACACATATATATATACATATATATATATATATATTATATATATATATATATTTTATATATATATATATATATATATATATATTTATATGTGTGTTTTTCTGATTGCACGATTACTATACTTCCTCTATACTTTTTGTTGATAATGTGAAAATGTAAGTTTATACAGCCTATTGAGAAAACCTTTTAGAAAAAGTGCACACCAACTAATGCTATTGGAAAATTTAGCACCTAATGTGACGGGTGCAATTTTGTTTTGCTCTTGACTACGTAGATACCCAGTGAAAAGCAACATGCCGACCGTGGTCTGTATTGTGTCAAAAAGGAAATTTGGATTCCCAATTCCCGAATTTTTTGTTCGGAGAAAGTTGCAACAAAAACTAAATGCTCTGGCGCCTGGTAGTATTGTTGAACATGCCTGGGGTATGGAAAGCAGGAGTACCTTTAGGTTTACCTGTCGCACGCAACAGCCAGTGACAGGACTCCTTTTGAATAGCATACAATGGTAATAATTTTTTTTTTTTACAGTTTTTTTTTCTTTCACCAACACGCAAGCAAATTGTAGATGAATAGTTCATTAACACAGTATTGTAATCACCATTATCTGTCTACATAGTATGGTTCATCACCATCATTAATTGTACTATACTGTGTTAATGAATGATGGTGATATACCATACTGTGTTGATTTATGATGCTGGTATACCATACTATGTTATCACCTCACTAGGGGCAGGCGTTTTAATAACCTACGGCAGGGGTCTCCAGACGTTTCAGCATTAACTGACATAGTGGGCCAGAGTCTCTTCCAGGCATCTCTTCGAGGTGGCAGAGTACCCCCCCCCCTCTACCCACCGTGAAGATCGTCTACCGACCCCCCCCCCCCCCCTACTATTGAAACTGCAGCTGGAGGTCTTTGATGATCTCGCATGCAAATGACGTGGGGAACTCTGTGGTTGCTTTAGCCATGAAGACCTTGCACTGGTGAATGTGCGTAACGTTGTTGGCCTGTTCTTGTTCGAAAACCACGACATAAGTTTGGATCTGAAGGCCTTTAGGTGGGTGTATAGATCAGAGACTAGATTTCCCTCTCTTGTAGTTTTAGGTTCAGAAAATTTAAATTTAAATGAATAGCTATTCGAGCAGTAGAGGCCAATTTCTTTACCCAATTCTTCATCAGACAGTAATGGCTGTAGATTGCCTTTACTTTCCAGGAATTCGCCTATTTCCTTTCTTAACTTAAATAATCCGCTCAGAACTTTCTTACGACTTAGCCATCTTACTGTTTTGACTTTTCTGGGCAAAGTTCCCCAGCCCCCTCCAACAAACATTTTTTTTTTCCGTGGACAAAAGGATCTCCGCGGGCCGAATGAGAGGACAATGCGGCCCGCGGGTTGTAGTTTGGAGACCCCTGGCCACAGCGAGAAATAAACCCCTACCATATGGGCTGCTTTAGTAACAAGGAGCACGGATCCTGCCGGCTTGCTTTAGTTGCTTTAGGTCGGCTTGTGTTTTATTCATTGAATATTTTACAGCTGGTCCCTGTTTGGCAAGTTTGTGACGGCATACGTTCCGGGACAGCCGGCCCCTCCTCGAGTCCTACCTCCACAGACCACAAGGTGCGTGTTACGACCAGTTTTAGTTCAACTCTGAAAGCGATTCGTGTCAATGTTCAGTAGGCCTAATTTATTTGTTCTCGTACTTATTATACAGCAGCCGTCGCGCCTAACCGCTACCAACTAACCCCCTACAATCGTTCCTTCAAGATTTTCTACCGCATTCAACCTTGGTATAACATTAAACACACCGAGGTTAAATACACACAATTTCAAATACCACTTCAAGTACAATTTCAAATACAAGTCCAAATACAATTTCAAATACAATTTCAAATACGATTTCAAATCCAATTTCGAATTCAGTTTCAAATACAAATTCAAATACAATTCGATTTCAAATACAATTTCACATACGATTTCAAATACGATTTAAAATACAATTTAAAATACGATTTCAAATAGGATTTCAAATACAATTTCAAATACAATTTCAAATACAATTTCAAATACAATTTCAAATCCAATTTCAAATTTAATTTCAAATACATTTTCAAATACAATTTCAAATACAATTTCAAATACATTTCCAAATACATTATCAAATACAATTTCAAATGCAATTTTAAATGCAATTTCAAATGCAATTTCAAATGCAATTTCAAATGCAATTTCAAATGCAATTTCAAATGCAATTTCAAATGCAATTTCAAATACAATGTCCAATACAATGTCAAATACAATGTCAAATGCAATTTCAAATGCAATTTCAAATGCAATTTCAAATGCAATTTCAAATGCGATTTCTAATGCAATTTCAAATGCAATTTCAAATGCAATTTTAAATACAATTTCAAATACAATTTCAAATGCAATTTCAAATGCAATTTCAAATACAATTTCAAATACAATTTAAAAAACAATTACAAAATCAATTTTAAATACAATTCGATATCAAATATGATTTCAATTACGATTTCTTATATGATTTCAATACGATTTTAAATACAATTTCAAATTTAATTTAATTTTAAATACAAGTTCAAATACAATTTCAAATACAATTTCAAATACAATTTCAAATACATTTCTAAATACATTATCAAATACAATTTCAAATGCAATTATTTTAAATGCAATTTTAAATGCAATTTCAAATGCAATTTCAAATGCAATTTCAAATGCAATTTCAAATGCAATTTCAAATGCAATTTCAAATGCAATTTTAAATGCAATTTCAAATGCAATTTCAAATGCAGTTTCAAATATAATGTCAAATACAATGTCAAATACAATGTCAAATACTATGTCAAATACAATGTCAAATACAATTTAAAATACAATTACAAATGCAATACCAAATACAATTTCAAATACAATTTCAAATACAATTTCAAATACAATTTCAAATACAATTTCAAATACAATTTCAAATACAAGTTCTAGAATGTTCTAACATAGTTTAATCTGACTATGTCAAATACAATGTCAAATACAATTTAAAATACAATTTCAAATGCAATACCAAATGCAATTTCAAATGCAATTTCAAATGCAATTTCAAATGCAATTTCAAATACAATGTCCAATACAATGTCAAATACAATGTCAAATGCAATTTCCAATGCAATTTCAAATGCAATTTCAAATGCAATTTCAAATGCGATTTCTAATGCAATTTCAAATGCAATTTCAAATGCAATTTTAAATACAATTTCAAATACAAATTCAAATGCAATTTCAAATGCAATTTCAAATACAATTTCAAATACAATTTCAAAAACAATTACAAAATCAATTTTAAATACAATTCGATATCAAATATGATTTCAATTACGATTTCTTATATGATTTCAATACGATTTTAAATACAATTTCAAATTTAATTTAATTTTAAATACAAGTTCAAATACAATTTCAAATACAATTTCAAATACAATTTCAAATACATTTCTAAATACATTATCAAATACAATTTCAAATGCAATTATTTTAAATGCAATTTTAAATGCAATTTCAAATGCAATTTCAAATGCAATTTCAAATGCAATTTCAAATGCAATTTTAAATGCAATTTCAAATGCAATTTCAAATGCAGTTTCAAATATAATGTCAAATACAATGTCAAATACAATGTCAAATACTATGTCAAATACAATGTCAAATACAATTTAAAATACAATTTCAAATGCAATGCCAAATACAATTTCAAATACAATTTCAAATACAATTTCAAATACAATTTGAAATACAAGTTCTAGAATATTCTAACATAGTTTAATCTGACCTATAAATATACCGTAACAGTGCGTATATTATATATATATATATATATATATATATATATATATATATATATATATATATATATATATATATATATATATATATATTAAGGTCAAAGCCCGCATTGGCCCTGTCAATGTGCACATTGGCCGGCACTTTTGGCCAAAGCCCGAAGAACTTAGCACTAATAGCGTATTTTGTATATTTTCCGGCCAATGCGCGCACTGGCCGGGTTGTCCTGGCCAATGTTCTATCTAGAATAAGTTGTGATCGCGTTTTCATTATTCTGGGTGCGGTTTCATTGTGAGTAACGTATTGTTTGGCTCTTGTTTGTATAGCATCTATATATATATATAATTCTCTTCTGGGAGACGTTAGAAAACAAGCTTCAAGCGCGCCCTTGCAATCCCCTCTCTTCCTCTCTATCACTATCACTACCACCCCCACATGGTCTGGTGAGCGATGGTTCACTCTAGGCCTAAATGTTTACAAATCGTAGAGCCTGGTTTAGTGACGGCTATTAGGGGCAGATAATTTAGTTTGGAACGATTTTAAACTTACAGGAGGTAACTAAGAGGAGGCTGCTTTCACGGGAGGGGGGGGGTGCAGGGTAGGGGTTGGGGGAAAGGGGGGGGGGGGGTAGTGTTTTAAAGCAAATATTTTCAGTGGCAGCATTGGTACTGTCGAATTCACAAATTATGAATTACTGAAAAGTAGAAAATAAAAGAACTAAATAGCGGCGTATGATACGCCACGGGTCGGCTCGTTCTACATGTAAGACGACATGGACCAAAAGGGCCATCAGACCATGAGACAGACATAGCAGATGGCTGTCAAAAGAAAAAATGTAAATCCACGTTAGTTTCCATATATGGGCTATAATTTATGTGACAGCCTGGACTGAACTTAAACTAGTTCACAGAAAACCAAGACAGCCAAAGCCAATGTTCAGTAGAACGTGTCAAAAGATGATGATGACAAGAATGCAGACATTGGGCTGAAAATCTTAAATTCATTCAATTTATGAAAAACATCTCTTTTCATCAAGGGATCAAACAATCGCCATACGAAGATTGTTTGGATGCCAAGCAAAAGTGGGACTAAATACTTCAAATCTATCAAGAGAGGCTCTCGATAATTTAGTTACTGAGGAAGATCTTGAGAACATTAAACAAGAAATGGAAGTTGTCATAAATGCAACAACATCCTCAGCTAACACATGTGCTGCCGTGGCGGAACGTCCAGACCAGTTGAGTGACAATAATGTGGCCAACAGATTCTGTATAGTTTGTGAAAAATAGTGTAGTGCAGCTCATTCTTGTGGATCCTGTGGCAACGATGTCCTTGCTATTTGTGGAATACCCAATGAAGCAGACGAAGGGTACGGAGGGAACATTACCTGCACATTGTGTCACAATAAACAAGACATCATGGACAACAGGTCAGCAGCTCATACTAGCTTGCAAACTCAAGGTGCTAAGATGCTTAAAACATCAAATACAAAATTTAAAGATGGCGAAGTGGGTGACAATGTACGCATCCGTTTTCCAGATGTTGACAGAGGTCACGGTGATCCCCGAAGCGTCATTGCAGTTGATATGAGCGTCGAGTGCGTTTTCTACAAGCTAGGAACTGTATGCTAGAAAGAAGTTTTTCAATTCTTCACGAAAAACTGCTCTTATTGTCGTTAGAGGAAAGATCACAACGAACCATCGCATCTTCACAATCATTGACCGGCGGCCAAGGCTACACTCGCTGCAATTGCACAACCAAATACACAACAAACTGCTGCAAGTGTAAAAATAACAAGCTACTATGTAATTCGAAATGCCATAAAAGATCAACTTGTTGTAACAAGCGATAATATCTATTTATTGAGACTATAGCACAATAACAAATTTAAATGTTTCTGTCATTTACTTTAATTAATAATCAATAAACGCTTAATTTCGCGATCATTCGGGTATAAAAAAACACACCAAATTCTGCTCATGATCTTCTTATTCGGACTTTGGCCGGTCGTCCCTAGCCAGATGAACTTCTAATTCAGTCTTTGAACGGTCTTTGGCCTTTGCCGGCCAAAAGTCGAAATCAAGAGCCATTTCAGACTTTAACCGGTCCATTCTGGCCAGTCCGCGAGTCGGCCGGCCAAAGGCCAAGATTAAGCAAAGTTTTGGACTTCGACCAGTCAAAGGGAGGCAATATTGGCTAATATGCGCATTGGCCGACGTCAGGCTTTGACTTAGGGCTTTATAAATAAATAAATATATATATATATATATATATATATATATATATATATATATATATATATATATATATATATATATATATATATATATATATATATATATATATATATATATATATATATATATATATATATATATATATGTCTTCCTATCTTTTCAATCGTTGCGCTATTTTTAATGTGCTTTGTTTCCAGTTTTTTCGAGGTCGGTATGTACACTTTCTGTGTATTAGCAATCATTGGAGTGTTTGGTCTGCTATTATGGAGTAAGTACATATATAGTAGTTTTGTGTACGTGTATATATATATATATATATATATATATATATATATATATATATATATATATATATATATATATATATATATATATATATATAAAGCTGATATAAAAGTCCACTTTTTGAAAAAAAGTTATTTTTATAGGCTTCTTAATTAGTGGAAGTTAAAGCTGTGTACTAATTTTTTTTCCATAAAGGTATTATTTATTATATTAAATTATAAAAAATCATAAGGTTAGTTAACAAAAAAAAAGCTTTAAAGTTGCTTTTCTCAAAATCAGAGAGGCAAGGCTTGGCTTCGTTAGCATTTAAACTGGTTAAAGGCAGCTATGAGTTTGAAAACGTTGATGTGCCAGAGGAGGAGATGTCCGAGATGGACGACAGTTTTGCTCGAGTAAGTCAATAACACATCTTCATCACTCACACACCTTTGCTAATAAACCAAACCTTAACTTAGCTAAAGTCTCATTATTTCTTCGCTACATTACAGAGGAGAACGGTGATTCGAGAGTTTGAAAACTGTAGTAAGTACGAGGAACCAATCACCAAAACAAAACATAGATCAGGCGGGGAAATGCTTCTTTTTAAACCTACTCTCTACCCTTTGAAAAAAACCATTACGGCCCCTCACGCAATCATAAAAAGAACTTCAAGTAGGGAGTACTTTGGGAAAAAAAGCAGGTTGGTTTGAAATGTTAAAATCAAACCTGTCCAGTATTTTTTAATGTACAAGGTTATTTTTATTTTTTTTTTAATTTTTTGATATCCTAGTTTTTATTTATTCTGCTAAAATAAGTTATTTTCAGGTTAACAAACGTATTGTATCTCTCTACATTTTCTAATTAGCTATTTTTACTAATTAAGTAATTAAGTAATTAATTAAAACTTGTAGATATATGTAAACCTAACTCTACCACCAGGCTTACCAACTCTCGGGCGTCGGTGCAATCGTGGCTAAACCCACGGTGGATAAAATCCTAACCTTAATCTAGATAATGAAACAAAAAATAAATCAGCTTAACCAACTTTAATTACATAAAATATGGAACCATCAATATTAAAAAGAAATAATGAATTCAATGTAGAAATCTAACTCTAGTCATAAGAATCTCACAAACAAAACCAACAAACAACACAAACATTCAGAGCCGGCGTTTGGGGCTTGAATGGGGCCCCGCGCTTCAACACCGCAAGTGTTGTCTCCACAAAAACTATTCGAGTCTCATCACAATCTATTTCAATCTCTACATTTCAGACCAGTGGATCTGACATCCCTGCAAATCTATCAGGAGTCACATCGATTTGCCAAGAATCTAAAGCATGAAGGTTTCCGCAGTCCTGACATCATATGCAATGTATTGGCAAATACTCCCGCGCGGGACATTATGGAACTTGGCATTGTGTTTGCTGGATGTTCGGCAGTAAAAACTCACGTGAGTACTAGCTAAGTTACACGCTGATAGGTTTCAACTTGAAAATCACCATTGTTTGATTTTCAAGTTGAAACCTTCTAAATTTGTATTTTAACATAAACCGCTGCATAGTATTATTAGAGAGAGATATTTGTTGCATCTTTACTGCACTGGAATCCCCAAGAATTAATTTTACCATCTTAAGCATACATGGTTTGATGAAATTTTCTCCTTTGTGTGAGAGGTTTTTTGCTTGGCAATTTCTAATACTACTTCATATAATGCTTGCACTGTTTTCTTGGTGAGAACGTTCTGTTCGATCAAATCTCTGACGTTTGCAACTAGCTTCATACTTCATGTCGACGAAAGAACTCCATATATTTTTTGGTGTGTTCCGAATGACTCGTCTCAAATTGACGTCTGGAAGTTTTCATAGACTCCTGACAAAGAACAACTTTGCACAGTACAAATTGTTTATTCTCTATTCCATTTCCAGTGATGTTAGTAATGCCGAATTTCAAATATTTTTCTAAATATTTATGTTTTTTATTCATTGCTAGAGTTTAAGTCTACCAGTTGGCGACCCCCCAGAAAACCCTTCGCGACCCCCTTATAAGGGGGTCGCAACCCCTAGATTAGGAACCCATGATATAGTAGATGGTGACATATCTCAACTAAATGTTACATTAGCTGGTGACATATCTCAACCAAATATTGCATTAGCTGGTGACATATCTCAACCAAATGTTGCATTGGCTGGTGACATATGTCAACCAAATGTTGCATTAGCTGGTGACATATCTCAACCAAATGTTGCATTAGCTGGTGACATATGTCAAACAAATGTTGCATTAGCTGGTGACATATCTCAACCAAATGTTGCATTAGCTGGTGACATATCTCAACCAAATGTTGCATTAGCTGGTGACATATCTCAACCAAATGTTGCATTAGCTGGTGACATATCTCAACCAAATGTTGCATTAGCTGGTGACATATCTCAACCAAATGTTGTTGTGATGCGTAGGGAATGCGATGTTATAGTGTGTATTGATGGGGATGCGATGGTGTAGTGTGTATTGATGGGGATGTGGTGTGAGATGTTTGTGGATGGAGGATATACCTTGGTGGATGGTGGATATACCTTGGTGGTTGGGGACATACCTTGGTGGATGGGGACATACCTTGATGGATGGGGACATACCTTGGTGGACTGCGATTCCTCCATTAAACGTTTGACAGTTTTCACATCAACAGCTTTTTCTTTGACTTGTCGAATACTGGCTTGAGGATCCTAGTAGAATATAGCTAGGTTAGGACATTAGAGGACTTTACAGATACTAGAGGACATTAGTAGAAGCTAGAGGACACTAGGACAAAAGAGGACACTATAGGACATACGAGGTCACTATAGGATAATAGATGACATACAAGGACACTATAGGACATACGAGGACACTATAGGACATACGAGGACACTATAGGACATAGAAGGAGGACACTATAGGACATACGAGGACACTATAGGACATACGAGGACACTATAGGACATAGAAGGAGGACACTATAGGACATACGAGGACACTATAGGACATACGAGGACACTATAGGACATAGAAGGAGGACACTATAGGACATACGAGGACACTATAGGACATACGAGGACACTATAGGACATAGAAGGAGGACACTATAGGACATACGAGGACACTATAGGACATACGAGGACACTATAGGACATACGAGGGTACTATAGGACATAGAAGGAGGACACTATAGGACATACGAGGACACTATAGGACATAGAAGGAGGACACTATAGGACATACGAGGACACTATAGAACATACGAGGACACTATAGGACATAGAAGGAAGACAGGCGTACCTCCAAGAGGCGAGTGTTACTGCTGAGATCGGAAGCCCCAACAACTCTCTGAAGTTCCCCCAGCTCCATCTCCAGCCGGTACATCGTCTGCATGATGGAGTCTGTGATGGCCCACTGGACTCCTAGGGGGGGGGGGGGGGTACCAGTGAGCAAAGCAATTAATTACCAATGCTGTTGCGATTAGCTAATCAAAATACTGATATCTCCTCTCTATCTAAGGCTCTACTTGCCGACGGCTCAGATTTGTTCAATGCCCTGAAAATGAGCAATTGTCGAGCAGTGATTGTATCTGAAGAGACCAACATCAACGCCATCAACGTCCTGCAGGCTTACTACAAGAGCGACTCGTCTCGCATGTTTAATGACTTTCGCCATCCTGATCTGCCTTCTCTGAAGTCAGTAATTGTTGTGAAAGGATAGAGACCCGGCTTATCCACTGAGAATATTTTATTTTATTTTATTTATTTTTTTTTTATACCCATTCACCATGGATAGTAATGTGTGTGTAGCTTACTACAAGAGCGACTCGTCTCGCATGTTTAATGACTTTCGCCATCCTGATCTGCCTTCTCTGAAGTCAGTAATTGTTGTGAAAGGATCGAGACCCGGCTTATCCACTGAGAATATTTTATTTTATTTTATTTATTTTTTTTTTATACCCATTCACCATGGATAGTAATGTGTGTGTAGCTTACTACAAGAGCGACTCGTCTCGCATGTTTAATGACTTTCGCCATCCTGATCTGCCTTCTCTGAAGTCAGTAATTGTTGTGAAAGGATAGAGACCCGGCTTATCCACTGAGAATATTTTATTTTATTTTTTTTTTAATTTTTTTATAGTTTATACAGACATATATTTAAACAAACTGTATTTTGTTAAATATAAATTTCTTTTTTAAGTAAATACTGATTTACAATTGCCTTTTTTTTTTCTTTGGTCTGTTAGTGCTGAAAGTGTGCTTAATTTAGTCTGGTAATTGTCTGGTAACAGACAAATCTATTAAAAGTAGCTTATGAGAACCCACATGTTTGACTATTTAAAAATATAAGTCATAGTGGTGGTTTTCTAGCTTTCATGCTATAGCTCATGTAGGCATTCATCGAACCCTTCTTTATAGATAGCGCTAACAATAAAGTCTGATCGTGAATCATATGAACCGCTGAGTCTGACTCGTATATGTCTACGGTCTACGGTCTACGCCTATGGATATGGACATGGACATGGACATGACATGGATATGGATATGGATATATATATATATATATATATATATATATATATATATATATATATATATATATATATATATATATATATATATATATATATATACTTTGTTTCTTGAAGGGTGGTGACAACAAGAAGGGCCGCACCGGACCTAGCGACGCCACTGTATAGGAATCAGATGGGGGTGGGGTAACAAAGTTAATAGTTTGCTTTGGGCGCCGATAGAAGTTGCTACACAGACGTTCATCAACAAAACCATCCAGTTTATATATATACTAGGCATGCTGCCCAGCTTCGCTTCGGCTTTCAAAAACATTGAGAATTTGAATGCTTAATGAATTCGCCCAAGGGTCGGTCTACGACCTCAGGAGTTATAAAGAGGTTCCTACGTGGACAAATTTTTTTCGATTTATAGCTCATATAAGGCGCCGGTCAGTCGAGGTCTGTTTTGACCCCCTCATCGTAGACCCTTAGGCCAACCGGCACCGGCCCCCGTGTTCTGACGCCCCAAGGCAAGATCCTGCCAAATTTGAAGCGCCTGCGGCGCCGGGAAGTGCCCGATGTCGGGCACCCGACAACTTTGCTTCATATATTATAGAGATTAGCAAATTGCATAGATAAACAAAGATTTCCAAAGTAGTTCCTTTCTTTATAGTCTAAAATAGGAAGATTCACATATTAAAAAAAAATTAGGTTTGACTTGGTGTGTCTCGATCCGGCACCATCAGCTAATTAGGTACCTTTAAATTTGGAGAATAAAAGAAGTGTTTAAAAAAAATAACTTACGCGAATATGCCTATTTTTTCAAATTAAATTTTTTACCCAAAATTAGCCAGTTTCATTGCTAAACAAACAAAGATTTCTATAAAATAGTTAAGTCCTGAAAAAGTTTATTATAGAAATTTATTTTTGGAATAGATTCTACAGTAGATCTAGAATTTCTAGATCTAGAATCCAAATAGATAAAATAATTTTTTAAAGTTTAGGCCGAGAAAATCGTATTGTATACATTTTATAGCGTGCATAGATATCTAGCTCTAAATCATATTTGAATGAAATAGTTCATTTCTTTTTATTCTAAACTCGAAAGATGACGTCATCAGTAACTGTGTGACTAGGTAACTGTGTGACTGGGTAACTGTGTGACTGGGTAACTGTATGACTAGGTAACTGTGTGACTAGGTAACTGTGTGACTGGGTAACTGTGTGACTGGGTAACATTGTGACAGGGGTAACTGTGTAACTGTGTGACTGTGTAACATTGTGACTGGGTAACATTGTGACTGGGTAACTGTGTGACTAGGTAACTGTGTGACTAGGTAACTGTGTGACTGGGTAACTGTGTGACTGGGTAACATTGTGACAGGGGTAACTGTGTAACTGTGTGACTGTGTAACATTGTGACTGGGTAACATTGTGACAGGGTAACTGTGTGACTGGGTAACTGTGTGACTGGGTAACTGTGTGACTGTGTGACTGGGTAACTGTGTGACTGGGTAACATTGTGACAGGGGTAACTGTGTGACTGTGTAACATTGTGACTGGGTAACATTGTGACTGGGTAACTGTGTGACTGGGTAACTGTGTGACTGGGTAACTGTGTGACTGTTTGACTGTGTAACATTGTGACTGGGTAACATTGTGACTGGGTAACTGTGTGACTGGGTAACTGTGTGACTGGGTAACATTGTGACTGTGTAACTGTGTGACTGGGTAACTGTGTGACTGGGTAACATTGTGACTGGGTAACATTGTGACTGTGTAACTGTGTGACTGGGTAACTGTGTGACTGGGTAACATTGTGACTGGGTAACTGTGTGACTGGGTAACTGTGTGACTGTGTGACTGGGTAACATTGTGACTGTGTAACATTGTGACTGGGTAACATTGTGACAGGGGTAACGGTGTAACTGTGTGACTGTGTAACATTGTGACTGTGTAACATTGTGACTGTGTAACATTGTGACTGGGTAACATTGTGACTGTGTAACATTGTGACTGTGTAACTGTGTGATTGGGTAACTGTGTGACTGGGTAACTGTGTGACTGGGTAACATTGTGACTGTGTAACTGTGTGACTGGGTAACTGTGTGACTGGGTAACTGTGTGACTGTGTAACATTGTGACTGGGTAACATTGTGACTGTGTAACATTGTGACTGTGTAACTGTGTGACTGGGTAACATTGTGACTGTGTAACATTGTGACTGGGTAACATTGTGACAGGGGTAACTGTGTAACTGTGTGACTGTGTAACATTGTGACTGGGTAACTGTGTGACTGGGTAACTGTGTGACTGGGTAACTGTGTGACTGGGTAACTGTGTGACTAGGTAACTGTGTGACTGGGTAACATTGTGACTGTGTAACTGTGTGACTAGGTAACTGTGTGACTAGGTACCTGTGTGACTGGGTAACTGTGTGACTGGGTAACTGTGTGACATTGTGACTGGGTAACATTGTGACAGGGGTAACTGTGTGACTGTGTAACATTGTGACTGGGTAACTGTTTGACTTGGTAACTGTGTGACTGGGTAACTGTGTGACTAGGTAACTGTGTGACTAGGTACCTGTGTGACTGGGTAACTGTGTGACTAGGTAACTGTGTGACTAGGTAACTGTGTGACTGGGTAACTGTGTGACTGGGTAACTGTGTGACTGTGTAACATTGTGACTGGGTAACATGTGACAGGGGTAACTGTGTAACTGTGTGACTGTGTAACATTGTGACTGGGTAACATTGTGACTGTGTAACTGTGTGACTAGGTAACTGTGTGACTAGGTAACTGTGTGACTAGGTAACTTGGTGACTGGGTAACATTGTGACAGGGGTAACTGTGTAACTGTGTGACTGTGTAACATTGTGACTGGGTAACATTGTGACTGTGTAACATTGTGACTGGGTAACATTGTGACTGTGTAACATTGTGACTGGGGTAACTGTGTAACTGTTTGACTGTGTAACATTGTGACTTTGTAACATTGTGACTGGGTAACATTGTGACTGGGTAATGGGTGGGCTGGGTGGGCTGGGTGAGGTTTAAAACTGGGGACTACAAGTACTGTCTGTCGTGGAAATATGTCTAGTGATGCCTGCCGCGAGTACGAAACAGTTCATAAAAGCAGGGTAATATTTTTTTGTGTTACTGTTTATTAAAACATCTGTTTGTGATGTATATGTGATGGCTGTATTGTATAGATGTATGTGATGTATGTATGTTATAACCGTATGTTATAGCCGTATGTTATAGTTGTATGTTATACTGTATGTTATAGATGTATGTGATAGCTGTATGTTATAGCTGTATGTTATAAGGTGTATGTTATAGCTGTATGTTATAGCTGTATGTTATAAGGTGTATGTTATAGCGGTATGTTATAGCTGTATGTTATAGCTGTATGTTATAAGGTGTATGTTATAGCGGTATGTTATGGCTGTATGTTATAAGGTGTATGTTATAGCGGTATGTTATGGCTGTATGTTATAAGGTGTATGTTATAGCGGTATGTTATGGCTGTATGTTATAAGGTGTATGTTATAGCGGTATGTGATGGCTGTATGTTATAAGGTGTATGTTATAGCGGTATGTGCTGGCTGTATGTTATAAGGTGTATGTTATAGCGGTATGTTATGGCTGTATGTTATAAGGTGTATGTTATAGCGGTATGTTATGGCTGTATGTTATAAGGTGTATGTTATAGCGGTATGTTATGGCTGTATGTTATAAGGTGTATGTTATAGCGGTATGTGATGGCTGTATGTTATAAGGTGTATGTTATAGCGGTATGTTATGGCTGTATGTTATAAGGTGTATGTTATAGCGGTATGTTATGGCTGTATGTTATAAGGTGTATGTTATAGCGGTATGTTATGGCTGTATGTTATAAGGTGTATGTTATAGCGGTATGTTATGGCTGTATGTTATAAGGTGTATGAATGAAATGAAAGCCCTCCGCCACTCCCCCGCCCCACCACCCGCCATAGAACGAGCAAGCACGTGCTTACATCACGTGATTGCGCGCGCTGGGTTGTGCAGACGAAATGAAAAGGCGGCGTTTTTGTGTAGGTTTGTTGAGCTGTCTTCAAAAGACGAACACAAATCGAGCTACGGTGTATGTGCGATCGTTTGGTTTTTCCTCATGGATTATTTTTCTCAACACTGAACTAAGCACAAATTTTCTCAACAAAAAAATTTACCAGCATCTAGGTGAGCTTCAGTCTTTGTTAAAAGAACAATTTAATATTGTTTACAAAATTATGAGTGTATTCTAAAATTTTGTTATTAAAATGTTCGGTCAAATTATATCAGCAACAGATCGACGTACCGGCAGTTCGCGAATGTTGTGATACGTTTGGCGGTTCGGTTTCCTCAAAACTCGCATATCACGTGGCTAAACATATCACTTTCTTCAAACACATCACGTGGCTAAACATATCACTATCTTCAAACATATCACGTGACAAAAACAGATCACTGCCCTCCTTTAAACCAACCGATGTAACTGTGTTCCAGAACGGACAGCAATTATATTTTAGCATCAAACGACCGATGGATATCGGCCTTTAACATTTCTAATTTGCGATGCCTTAAAGGTAGCCTTCAAGGCTATAATGTGTAGCACTAAAGGTAGCCAACGGGCGTATATCATACAATAGAACTAATACTCAATAACCACCAATTGAAATGTAGCTTTACCTACAACACCCAGATCACAATGTCCGTACTTTAGAGTTTATATCTTCTGGGTCGGGGGTAAAGGTAAGGTTTTACTTGAGTATTACTTTAGAGTTTTTATCTACTGAGTCGTGTGTAATTTTAAGGTTAACTTAAGGTGTATAAAATTTATTTTTGAAACGGTCCCAGAGCTTTTTTGAAAGTTGCTTTGTCAAGAACTCGTGATTCTAAGATATTGGCACTAAATTTGTTCATATATCTCAAATTAGTAAAAAAAAGTTAGGACGTTTTAAAATGTTTGGGGGACTATATCTGAAAATATATATTACTCAAACTCAATCTTTTGCACTCAAAACACAGACAATCACTCAGAGAACAGATTCAATTGTTTTAAAACCTCAAAAATAAGTGCATCATTTAAATTATTGCATTTAAATTGGCTTTTCTCGCCATTTGATAAAAATAAAAGGGAAGTAAAAAACACGAATCTTGTTCATTTAAAAAAAATCACAAAATGATGAAAGAGCATACTTGATAAGTATATCTAACAACTCTTCTTTAAATTTTAGTAACCTGTATGCATATAACATGTCGTTTGAAATACGCGTTTATGAATTAGAAGATGCAGGGGTTCACAATCTGTCAAAAATTCGTCTTTTTAAAGAAAATTATGACAACTACAGCAGCTTTGGCTATTTCAAAATAAAGAATAACCATAGCCCTTAACATGTAAACAGTGTTTGTGTCTGTGACTAATTTATATGAGATCTAATGGTGGCTGGAACAGTGCTAGGGTCACATAAAAAAAATATTTTTGTCCAAATTAATTTTGTCTCTAAAATCTAGAGCCAGTAGAGCATTCAAAAGTCAGAACATTTATTTAGAAAGCCTCAGTCGGTGTACCTATATGTTATAAAATATGTATTTGTAAATAGCTGGTTCTACGATTATCGCGATATGGTAGGTTTATAAGCTTATTTATATACGATAACGCTGCCTAAATAGATAACCATACTTAGCATATTAACAATTATCACATTTTAATTTGTAATCAATAACCACCTTAAACGGTATTTTCGTAGACATATTCTTTTTAAAGGACGCTAATAAGGGTTTATTTCCAAGATGACTGCAAAGTGCAAATACATCTGCACTCGTGCACAATCACGTCTAGCTATTTATCTCCCCTTCTGCTATTGGGTATTGTAATCTATCGAGTGATAAGTGATATTTAATTTTGTTACCTCTCCTTAATTTCAAAATCGTTTAATTAATTGTTAATGACTAATTAAACATCTATTGAAATTAAAATATTAGATGGACTTGTCATTGAAGTGGAAAGTATCTAGAAAGTTTGAATAAAATCGCTGCATTAAAAGTGGGTCAAAAATTGAGTTAAAAGATTTGCCACAAACCCACAAACTAACAGACGTTGCGAAGTACATAAAAGCTTATAAATATATAAAATTTAAGAACTCACTAACACGTTAAATCGTCATTAAATAAAGTATTTCAAACTGCACACACGTACTATTTAGTTTAAAATCATCGCTAAAACCCAACCCATCCATGAAATTTGCGTGGTTTTCTACTTTAAACTATACCCATATATTGTTGACACTGGTGACAAAATGTACAATCACGTGACCTTTTACATTTAAGATAAAAATATTCAGCTGTTTTAAAAAGATTAGAAAAATATGTTGCAATTAATTTTCAAAGTATCCTCTGTCAGAAAAGACAAAAATATTTGAACAGCAACCATAAAAAAATTAGACTCGGCTACAAAGTGAAGGGGGATTAGTTATCGGACGAAGCTGGAAAATGACACGTTGCAAGGTACGATAATCCAAATTAACCTTACCTCTATCAAATAAAAGCTTCAATAAACAGTGGGGTTTGAGGGGAAGTGTAAAAATATTAAGAAAAAATATGGAAATCAGGAGATGCTGTCTTCTTCTTCTTTGTTCTCAACACACACAGAATTTATACAGAAAATATTTACTTTTACTAAAGTCCGCCCCCCACCCCGAAAAATTTATTCCGTCCCCCCCCACCCCTATCTGATACCAACTTTAGATTTCCTAGACACATGTTGTTATGGTCCCGACTATAACAGTCTTTGTCTGGTAACTTCTCATTGTTGACCGACGTGTTTGGCTGTAGATTTCGGTCATTGGTCTATCATTATTTGATCTATTACCCCAAGATTCTGTGTGCCCTACTCCCCCCTCCCGCCAATCAACTAGTTGTATCTATCCCCAACCTCTCCTCCTCATCTCGTATCCCCCACCTCTATATCCCATGTAACCCTCCCCTCCCCTACCCCTCCCATCTTTTGTCCTTTAATCTGGACCCATCTGGCCAAAGCTTTTAATCTAAGGGCGGTATCCATCAGTGACATCTATTTCAATCATTGCTTTTATCGGCGGCCCTAACCATGTATCATCGGCACACACACACACACACACACACACACACACTCACACACACACACACACACTCACACACACACACAGACTCACACACACACACACACACTCACACACACACACACACTCACACTCACACACACACACACACACTCACACTCACACTCACATATCATTCCATTAAACTGTAGTATCGATTCAGTCAAAGATTTTTTGTCATATCAAGTACTGAGTAACGTCAATGTACTGTAAAGTACGGAGTACCACCAATGTACATGTAAAGTACTGAGTACCATCAATGTATATGTAAAGTACTGAGTACCGTTGATGTACGTGTAAAGTACTGAGTACCGTCGATGAACATGTAAAGTACTGAGTACCAACAATGTACATGTAAAGTACTGAGTACCGTCGATGAACATGTAAAGTACTGAGTACCGTCAGGCGTAATCCATTTGTAGTGAACCAGTAAGATGGCGTGCGCAGCGGCGACTGAAGGCGGCGGGGGGGGTGGTCAGCACTATTTAGCGGGTGACACCAAATTTTAAAAATCTAGCAACAACACTAAATTGAACCAGTTGAAAGTATTAAAGTGTTAGAAGGGAGGAGACGAGACACCAGAGGTTTAAATTGGGGCGGTAGGGGGGGGGGGGGTAGACAAGTTATCGAACCTGACACCACCCGATCAAGTTAGAGATGAACAGATTAACTGTGGTCTCGGCAGTTAGGATTACCAGACCAGGTTTAGGGGGGGGGGGGGTCAAAGGTTAACAGGTTAGCTATAAAGTTATCCCATGTATCTAGTTAAAGAAACGTTAGTCCCGATATTATGTATTATGGTGGCGTACTAAAGATTAGACGGAGTGACGTCACATTTTAAAGATTACTGCAGGGATGTTAAATACCCAAACCTGTGACGTCATCTTCACAAACACGCGCAAACTGAGCGAGGCGACAAAAGACGCAATAAGTTTAAACAAGGTGTAAATATTGGATTCGATGTATTAAAGTGTGTAGAGATTACCACACAGTTTACCATCTAGTCGTGTTTGGAATTCAGAACTGAAAGCTGTTTCAATAAAACTACCATCTTTTCGTTAAACGTTTTACCACTTTCAATACAAGTTCTAAAAATAGCTAGGTATAGCACGTGATAGGTTTTTTTGTGAAGCTTCGCTCCGACACCAAATAATCTCCAAGCAAAAATGGTTAAAACGTAAACCTTCAATGATTGTTTGTACACAGCGTCTGCTGTTTCAAGGTCTCTGGTTCGAGATTATAAAGTGTTGTTGTTTCGTTTTTAACCGTTTCTTTCGGCTCAGATAAAAAAGGTCTAAAAATAGCTCTAGTAGTTTGAGCGATGCACAAACAAACCCGAGTTGTCCCACGGGAGATCCTGTTCAATATCAGAATGGCGGTCTATTCATAACACACGCGTTGGGGAGGTGGGGGTGGGGCATTACTCTCCAGATACAATGTATAGTATGCCCCCCCCCTCCCCAACCCCTTTATCATTTTTCAACGTATACTACTGTATTGGATGGACAGAGCAGATGTAGAACTGGACATAAAATTGATTACGTCTATCTGAAGATGTGCAGGCTCTAATCGTGATATTATTTCAAATTCTGGCCGGCGTTCTGTTGTGTCTGGGGTGGGGAAAGGTTGGTTGTCTGATATTTGTTGGCCAGACATTGGTTGGCCAGACATTTGTTGGCCAGACATTTGTTGGCCAGACATTTGTTGGCCAGACATATTTTGGGCAGACATTTGTTGGTCAGACATTTGTTGGTCAGACATTCGTTGGTCAGACATTTGTTGGTCAGACATTCGTTGGCCAGACATTCGTTGGTCAGACATTCGTTGGTCAGACATTCGTTGGCCAGACATTTGTTGGTCAGAAGTGTGTTGAGTGACCGAAAAGAATAATATATAACTGTGTTAAAATGTAATTCATGGAAAATGTAAAAATATAGAAAAACGTCACAAAAACGTTGGTAAATCAAAACGTTCACAAATTGATCATTAAACAGTTCACAAATTGATCATCAAACAGTTCACAAATTGATCATCAAAAGTTCACAAATTGATCATCAAACTGTTCACAAATTGATCATCAAACGGTTCACAAATTGATCATTAAACAGTTCACAAATCGATCATCAAACAGTTCACAAATTGATCATCAAACAGTTCACAAATTGATCATGTTACATTCAAACACTGACTAGATCTATAGATCTACTCATTTCAAACAATAAAAATCAATATAATAGTGCGAGTGATTGCATCGAACAATTAATTAAAAACCCGTTGTAATGAGGCTTGGACTGACACGTCGAGGCGTCTTCTCACCTGAATAGCAAACAAAAGGTCAACGTTTTTACCTGGGCATACAGGTAAGCTTTGTGTGAAGGAAGAAAGAAAACAATTCACCAAATACCGCCACTGACTCGCATAAAGGGACAAAACCTACAATGGAAACGTGAGGGAAGACAATCTCTGTCCAGTTCACTTTTCAAAGCGTAATGTGAGATGAACAATGGCGTATATTTTTCTGTCAAATGTCGATGATGTTTTCGTGTGTAGGGCAAAGGGTCCTTTTAGATATGTTTCATATAGGCCAACCATCAGTGATTGGACTTGACTCTAGCCGCTAACACTTTCTGTCTGTCTGTGTGGATTGTGTGCTTCTTGTGGTACCTGGTAAGTTGCTGATTCATTAATTAACGGTGCTTTAATTAATTTTAATCTAAATTACAGAATTAGTGCTGATTATAGTTTTATACTCAAAGAATTGAAAGGTTTGTATAGAGGTCTTAACAAGTGATACAACTGTAATTCAATCACGCTTTTCACTTGAAAAATAATTAGCTTTCTTGTAAGTTAATTAGTAAAAATTACTTGATTATTACTTATACTATTGTTTCTAATTCTACACTTGTCTCCATATATGTTTCTAAAATTTTCTCCTCATAATACTTTGCAAACGTCAGCATGAAATGAGGTATTTGATTAAAAGGCTGAATAAGGCGACAACATTAAACCCGAATAATCAAACATGTAGGTCGACATGCATTATGGGCCTCATTCATGAAGCATCCCTTAACCCCTTGCATGCAAATTTAGTCTCAATAAAACTTTTGATTGCCCGGATTCATACGATAATTCCCCCATACGGTCGATAATTAACCCACTACACCCCGTACAGAAATTTATAAAATTTATACGCCGCTATTTAGTTGTTTTTTTTTCTACTTTTCAGTAATTCATAATTTGTGAATTCGACAGTACCAACGTTGCCACTGAAAATATTTATTTAAAACACCAAAAATAGCTCGTTAAGGACCATAACCCCCCCCCCCCCCCTTTTTCCTCCCCCCCCCCCTACGTTTAAAATCGTTTCAAACTAAATTATCTGCCCCTAATAGTCGTCACTAAACCCGGCTCTGCTTGTAAACATTTAGAGTAAACACAGCTCACTAAGACCATGTAGGGGTGGGGGTGGTAGGGAGCGCGTTTGCAGCTTGTTTTCTAGCGGCTCCCAGAAGAGAATTATATATATAGATAGATACTGACGTTCTCATTGTTTACTTTGTCTAGCTGGTCAGTATTTAGACTAACTTTGTCTAGCTGGTCAGTATTTAGACTAAACTAGCTGGTCAGTATTTAGACTAACTTTGTCTAGCTGGTCAGTATTTAGACTTTGTCTAGCTGGTCAGTATTTAGACTAAACCAGCTGGTCAGTATTTAGACTAACTTTGCCTAGTTGGTCAGTATTTAGACTAAACTAGCTGGTCAGTATTTAGACTAACTTTGTCTAGTTGGTCAGTATTTAGACTAAACTAGCTGGTCAGTATTTAGACTAACTTTGTCTAGTTGGTCAGTATTTAGACTTTGTCTAGTTGGTCAGTATTTAGACTAAACTTGCTGGTCAGTATTTAGACTAACTTTGTCTAGCTGGTCAGTATTTAGACTTTGTCTAGCTGGTCAGTATTTAGACTTTGTCTAGCTGGTCAGTATTTAGACTTTGTCTAGCTGGTCAGTATTTAGACTTTGTCTAGCTGGTCAGTATTTAGACTATGTCTAGCTGGTCAGTATTTAGACTTTGTCTAGCTGGTCAGTATTTAGACTTTGTCTAGCTGGTCAGTATTTAGACTTTGTCTAGCTGGTCAGTATTTAGACTTTGTCTAGCTGGTCAGTATTTAGACTTTGTCTAGCTGGTCAGTATTTAGACTTTGTCTAGCTGGTCAGTATTTTTATTAATATTGCCGACGGTGCTTGAAAATTGCACTAAAGCTGACAATGGCGTTTCCATGAGATGTGTGTGTGTGTGTGTGCGGGGGGGGCGTGGTGCGTCCCTGCCGTTAAGTATTGCCTTCATTGCCCAACTCATTCAAATAATGTACAGTAGGCTTCCGTCCTCTCTCCCCCCCCCCCCCCCACCCACTTTTTTTGTGTACAGTGGCGGGAAATGAACCGGCCCACAAGTTAGCAGACGATGAGCAGAAAAATTGATCGTCTGCAATATTTCTGGAGTCTACTCCCATCACGCGAGTTTGAGTTTTTTTGAAAACCCTCCCCACCTCCCCTATCTTCGTCTTACCGTGTATTTCATGTGCAATTTGTGTGTATGTGATAATGTGTGTGACGGTCAGTGTGACGGTCAGTGTGACGGTCAGTGTGATGGGGTGATAAGTGATACAAGTAAGAGAACATTTTTACTTCACCCTGAAAGTAATATCTTGCTATTACTATTAATTTACTTTATTTATATCTATCATTTAATCCATTTAATTGTGTGTCCATCTTCTGTTTATCCGATATTGCTCACTTTAAATGTGAACTGACCTTTTTTTATCTCACGTGGATAACGTGCATCATACAACACAGTTTACAAACTACTATATCTTGTGTATCTGTAGGTCATTTGGGAGATCTGTAGGTCATTTGGGAAATCTGTAGGTCATTTGGGAAATCTGTAGGTCATTTGGGAGATCTGTAGGTCATTTGGGAAATCTGTAGGTCATTTGGGAGATCTGTAGGTCATTTGGGAAATCTGTAGGTCATTTGGGAAATCTGTAGGTCATTTGGGAAATCTGTAGGTCATTTGGGAGATCTGTAGGTCATTTGGGAAATCTGTAGGTCATTTGGGAGATCTGTAGGTCATCCTATATTTCAGAGTCTACCTAGCTCTGTTCAGCAGCTGGCTAATGATATAGTTAGGCTTAGTTTGGAACAGCACTGGTCTCTTTACCACTTTACAGAAACAGATAAACTCTACTTCATCCAATGAGAAGACACTTTGTTTTCAAGTTAGTATGAAACTAAATCGGTAGGTTTTTAATTCTATTTAGCTATTTTCATATGGGTGAAACTAAATTGTTTCACTTTTAGTATTCCATTCTGTTGAGGTTAAAAAAAAATACCTGACGCCTTTGTGGACGGCTTTATCAACACTGAGACAGAAGGCCGGAGTTGATAACGGAGCTAAACGTGAGAAAGTGCTGGTCTTGTTTGTGTGCGGGGGTGGGGTCTGGTTTTGTATGTGTGTGAGGGAGATGATTGGTGCTATTACATAAACAATTTTTGTGGTGCTATTACATAAACAATTTTTTGTGGTGCTATTACATAAACAATTTTTTGTGGTGCTATTACATAAACAAATAAAGTTTTAGTCTTTCAAATAGTAATGTCATTAATCTTTATTAAATGGTTACTTCCACCAGAGCTTTGATTATAGACAGTGCCCTTTAGTATTAGTATACAAAATCTAATGTTATAGAGGACGGACATTTTTTTTATTCAGGTGAATTGTGTGTGTAATGTCCTAACCTTAACCCTTGATACGCCGCCATCGTATCATGACACGGTGAGATCATTATGTTGTTGCACAGACCAAAACGTCAACTATCACCGTCCACTTGCACCGTCCACTTCCTCCGTACACTGTCACCGTCCACTTGCACCGTCCACTTCCACTGTACAATGGCCATGTATCATAATATATAAAAGCCAATGTGCGAACTTCTCTCTCTGTCCGCAAAATATTTTGGCAGGGTATCACATCAGAATCTTCAGCGATATATGGAGAACTTGATACGGACTTTTGTTGAAAATAATATGGTAGATGTTTTAAATGTATAAACAAAATTGTATTTAAAGAAGAAAAATAAAACATAAAGGCATATTCGAATGTAGAAAAACAGTTATAATTATGCAACAGGAAAAGTGTTTATAGTCGTGAAAAGAACGCCGAATCGATGACGTCACATATCATATGTTTGAAGTACGGAAAGTACACAAAACCAATGGCGTCATTTAGAATACAAAGAAATGAACTATTTCATTAACATTTGATTTGGATCTATAGATTTACTAATCGAGACGTAATTTATGAAATTTATACAATTTCCTCGGCCAAAACTAATACAAATTACTTTAAAAAACAACATAAATACCATTGAAAAGCCGGGGTTTTAGTGGAATCATTTAATATGTGTGCATTTAGTATGGTGTTGTGTGGACTAATTATGTATATAATTAGGTTTTATTTTTTCTAAAAGGTATTAGTAGTCTATGTTATTTTAACTGTGTCGGACTTTTAGCTATTTAGTTATTTCTTTGCTTTGTCACTAATATCGCTAAACCTGTAGTAAAGCAAATTGCGTTTTGACCGATAACTATTCTATAAAATGTATAACATTAAAAATATATAGACCTATAATTCATGTGTAACGGGGACCGACGGCTAGTGTATAAAAGACACAAAACGTGAGGGCCAGATATTTTTACTTCAAACAGGACAGATATTTTTAGACAGGCCAGATATTTTTACTTCAGACAAGCCAGATATTTTTAGACAGGCCAGATATTTTTACTTCAGACAAGCCAGATATTTTTAGACAGGCCAGATATTTTTACTTCAGACAAGCCAGATATTTTTAGACAGGCCAGATATTTTTACTTCAGGCAAGCCAGATATTTTTAGACAGGCCAGATATTTTTACTTCAGGCAAGCCAGATATTTTTACTTCAGACAAGCCAGATATTTTCACTTCAGACAAGCCAGATATTTTTACTTCAGACAAGCCAGATATTTTTACTTCAGACAGGCCATATATTTTTAGACAGGCCAGATATTTTTACTTCAGACAGGCCAGATATTTTTACTTCAGACAAGCCAGATATTTTTACTTCAGACAAGCCAGATATTTTTACTTCAGACAAGCCAGATATTTTTACTTCAGACAAGCCAGATATTTTTACTTCAGACAAGCCAGATATTTTTACTTCAGACAGGCCATATATTTTTAGACAGGCCAGATATTTTTACTTCAGACAGGCCAGATATTTTTACTTCAGACAGGCCAGATATTTTTACTTCAGACAAGCCAGATATTTTTACTTCAGACAAGCCAGATATTTTTACTTCAGACAAGCCAGATATTTTTACTTCAGACAAGCCAGATATTTTTACTTCAGACAGGCCAGATATTTTTACTTCAGACAAGCCAGATATTTTTACTTCAGACAAGCCAGATATTTTTACTTCAGACAAGCCAGATATTTTTACTTCAGACAAGCCAGATATTTTTACTTCAGACAAGCCAGATATTTTTACTTCAGACAAGCCAGATATTTTTACTTCAGACAGGCCAGATATTTTTACTTCAGACAGGCCAGATATTTTTACTTCAGACAAGCCAGATATTTTTACTTCAGACAGGCCATATATTTTTAGACAGGCCAGATATTTTTACTTCAGAAAGACCTCAACGTTCACCGTCTACACATTCAATTAATTTTTTAATATGTAGAATAAGAAAGTAATTAGTACATTATTTATTGTCTCAATCATTTATTCATCGATTCTTCTTATTCCAGAGTCGGCATTACCTTTGACCTAGAGAGAGCCTGTTTAACCCTTGACCTCGAGACATCCCGAAGATGACCATCGAGTACACGGACAAGTCGACCAACGGGAGAAATCCCTCCTGATGACGTCACTCTCGTGACCCGCTAGTCGCTGCTGAGGTCAGATTGACCGTACATTCCTGGCATTCAACGAATGGTTGACAGGCCGTTTGCTGGACAGGACATTTGCTGGACAGCACTAACAACTGATCCAACACAACGATATACATTTGTCCTGAGCTGACTCAGCAACTGTGTTGATCCCAGCATTCTCGAAACTCTCGTGAGGTCACCATGCTCAGACCGGAAGTCAGGGAATTATTCGTGAAAAGTGTTTTCGTTTACCTCTGCGTGAGCTTGGCTACGGTGCTGACCATCCCAGTGACCCAGCCAGGGATAACAGATTCTGACAGTCTGGTAAGTTACTCGTCACATGGTGCTAACTTATTTCTTACGTGGGACACTGCTGGCAAATTGTTGACCATTGGTAATTTGACTCTCTTCGTGTCCAAAGCTAACGACTCTTGTAGTACGGTTTTTTCAGCTTGACCCAAACCCGAGTGGTCTAGTGGCTGTAGCAAATTTTGGTCAATTTAGACATTAACCTTAATAATATAATATTACACATTGTGTAATTAACCCTAATCTTACTCACTGTGTAATTAACCGCCGTCTTTGCCTTTGTATCATGAACCCTAATCTTACTCAAATTGACATTAACTTTATCTCTTCAAAAACCTCAGTTAAAAATGAAAACTATTTCTTTTGACCTGATCTCATTTCTTGGTGTCAATACTTTTAATTAGTTTCAAATTAAGGACTCCCATGGTTCAGTCTCGTCCCCCCCCCCCCCGCCTCCCTGTCAGTCATGACGTCATGGTTACGACTACCCAGACCAAGTCCCTCACCACAGGGTAGTAATCCAGATGTTCAGGGGCAATAATCACTAGGTAAAGGGGCTGTAACTCCCACAACAGTTATTGATTACCCCATTCAATGCTGCTAACATAATTTGGTCCAAAACATTAGGCATGGCTGCCTTTGTATCAATGTCTGCACATTTTGGTCCCGGTGCTTTACATTGATTGGTTGGTTTTAGTCTAATTTCCATTGGTTGGTTTTAGTTAACCAATTTTATTGGTCAACTCGTTAAAATTTAGAGGGTCATATTCCTTACGAATAGATTGTTGCTTGTGAATACTTTTTCCTTACGACTAGATGGTTACGTGGGTATACATTATTGAATTCGGTGCCCGAGAAAAGATAATGCAACAAATCAATCATTAGCTCAAGTTCTGCTAATGTAGGAAATGAACCTGTTTTTGTTGACATTTTACCATGAATCAAGAGTAAGTCGGTAGACACAAATCAACGTGAGGTTTATAATGTTGATTGTAATTCTCGCACATACATGGTCATGTTTACTTTTTATATTACCATAGTCAAAGCTTAGCTGGCATAATTTTGTTCTAGCCGACTTAATTTGAGCCAGACTTGCAGTTAACACGACGAACACATCTAGATGACGTCTGCGTCACGTCTGCGTCTGCTTGTGATCCCACTTTCCCGCTGAAAATGTCCAGATCTGCTGATGACGTAACATAGCCAGGAATCAAAGAGGTTCTTTAAGGGCCAGACTTAGAGAAAATTTACCCAATCACGTGACTATAAGCAGACCACGCCCAGCTGGTAGCTAACTAGTATAGGTATTTAGTCTGGTGTCAATGACCTTTACTTAGCGAAAGCACGTGAAATCGTCCTCAATGTGCTCCTTAAATCTATGACCTACGTCACACCTGTCTGACTGATGACCACATGTTACATGGACTAACTGCTGACCAATCGGGTAGATGGAAACACTCTGGATAACCTGGGCAGAAACCACCCCCCCCCCCCCCCCCCCACACACACACACACACCTCGGACCCACACACAAGAGCAAAACTTAACCGAGAGTCTTGCATCGTTCGACTGTATAGAAGACTAGATTTGAACCTGGTGTACCAACACAACTCTACCCCACCACCTCCTCACACACTGTACCTCACCTACCCGCACACTTAAAGGTTAATTCTTGATCCAAGAAACGGAAGCGAGACTTTCATTTTCGTGCCGTTTCTACTTAGACAAAACATAATGGCCGCAAGTTGTTTTTTTTTAAATGGCGATCGCGGTAGAGTAGGGATATCGTGTGGTGACCCGCACGTTGTGGTGTGTGTCGGGATATTTGGGTGGTTGCTGGTGGTGGTTGCTGGTGGTGGTTGCTGGTGGTGGTTGTTGGTGGTGGTTGTTGGTGGTGGTTGGTGGTGGTGGTTGTTGGTGGTGGTTGTTGGTGGTGGTTGCTGGTGGTGGTGGTTGTAAAGGCGTGGTTAAGGTTACTGCTGTTCTTTAGATAGAGGTCATTTACAATGGTGTCATTGGGGAACTGTCACTAATAGAAGACTGACATCACAAACCCAACCCCCCCCCCTCACAACCCCCCACCCCCCCCCCCCACCCCCACCCCCCCCCCCCCCCACACACACACGTGAATCCCCAACAGTTTCCCCCAGATGTCCCTGTTACCCCATTTAACTTACTCTCGTTGATCAGGCAACTCACTAAAAGATTTCTTCCAATACTCGCCGCCATCTTAGCAACCAGAGTTCTCCACACTTTCCCGCCATATTAAAACTAAAGCACGAGTGGTCTTCTCTTGTTTACAAGCCACACTAACCACGAGCTCGTGTAGCTAGCTTTAATAGAGGACGTTTTAAACTGGTCCCATGCCGATAGACAGCCAGGGGACACAATGCCAAAAAGCCAGGGTAATTTAATGTTGTTGCCTCCCCTGGGGCTCGGCTGTTCTTTTATCCCAGGACTGTCTCTAATTGTCCTCACGAGCATGCGAGGACAAGTGCATGGGGTGGGGTGGGGGATGAATGTGGTGGGGTGGGGGGCTGAATGGGGTGGGGTGCTGAATGGGGTGGGGTGCTGAATGGGGTGGGGTGCTGAATGGGGTGGGTGGGGGTTGCTAAATGGGGTGGGGGTGCTGAATCGGGTGGGGGTGCTGAATGGGGTGGGGTGGGGGTGCTAAATGGGGTGAGGGTGATGATTGGGGTGGGGTGGGGGTGCTAAATGGGGTGGGGGTGATATGTAAGGATGTGGAGTGGTAATGTGGGTGATACGTGTGGGGTGTTTGGGGTTGGATGCTTGGATATCAGTGGGGTGTCTTTAGGGTCTACGTGTGGCAGCAGTGTGGTTGTGTGTGACTGTGTGTGGCTGTGTGTGGCAGCTGTGTGTGGCAGCTGTGTGTGGCAGCTGTGTGTGGCAGCTGTGTGTGGCAGCTGTGTGTCGCAGCTGTGTGTGGCTGTGTGGATGCCTGTAGTTGGATCTGATACACGGACTATTGGGTCCAATAGTTCCAGGATATGACGGGAGGTTGTGTGTGATTAGTGTGATATGGGATGTGGTGGACCAGGGGCGGAACTACAGTGCCGCCAGACCCCGCAATGCGGGGGGGCCCGGGACGTTTAGGGGCCCGCAGCCGACCATAATCATTTTTTTACAGTTAAAAAAAGTAATCTTCTTGCATTTTTTACTTGATGGTTGTTTTGTAAAAAGAATACTAAAGCTGAGGTTGGATTATCTTTATTCTCTAGACACCATCTCAAGTCCTCTTTCTCCTACAATCAGACACACGCTGTTGTCGGCAAAATTCTTTTGAAAATAAATCCATCGCGTGAAAGATACGCTAAAGTTCAAACCACTTCCATGACTTATTTCCCTTTTTTAAATAGTCAAATATGTGTGCTCTTAAGCACCTTTTAATAGATTTGCACTAAACAAATTAAAAAGCAATTATTTCTATTAATTATTATTTTTAAAAAAAATACATATTAAAGAATAACAAAGCATAAAAAGGAAATTTATTGAAAACTAATAATATAAATACAAAAAAACATAAAAATAAACATAGGGACAGAAACCATTACACATACACATCTTTCATGCTTCATATTATTTCGACCGACTTATTCTCAGGAGGCATCATACTTTATTAAAGCTAACATGTTAAAACATAGATTTTCAAAACACAAATTCTACCCCCCCCCCCCCCCCCCCCCCCCCCCGTCCCCTCAGCCCACCACGCGCGCCGAGAGAAGAAAAAATCCCTTGAATCATCATTTAACTACACATTTGCATTTTCAGTTTCAGGCTGGTTTTTAATTTTTATTTTTTTCTTTACATTTAGACGTTTTGTATTAGATCTATGTATAGGTAAACCATCTTAAATGAATGAAAGTAAGCTACAAGTAAGAAAGAAATATTACTATTGTAAATCTGTATCAGTCCTCCAAGCCGATGATGAAAACTGTAATACTAAAGCGAACACACCACTGACGCTATAAATTACGTGTCTGAGGCGAAAAAAAAAAAAGAAGAAAAAAAGAGATTTTCAAAACATACTAATAGCAGTCACACAAATGACGTGTTGTAACTTGTTTTTACTTTTTAATAAAAACTAAGTATTTTAATTTTTTTTTTATTAAAACTTGAACAAGACCGAAATGAGTATTCTAATCTATGTTCGTATTTTCGTGTGTGTATATATATATATATATATATATATATATATATATATATATATATATATATATATATATATATATATAGGGGGCCCAAAAAATTCTTTGCGGGGTGGCCCTTTTTTTCTAGTTCCGCCACTGTGGTGGACCTGGATTTTGTTGGTTGGGGGGAGTGGCGGACCACGTGACAGTGGGGGGGGGGGGGGGGGCACGTGACAGAGAGGGACATGACCCCCTTCACTATAACACCATGACAGACTGTTCACGCCTTCAACACGTCAAACATAACACGGTCATTTCTTCTCTGTTTAGTGAATAGATACAACTCCCCTCTCTTTCCTGCATCTTTGTGTGCTCTCTCTCTCTCTTTCTCTCTCTCTTCTCTCTCTCTCTCTCTCTCTCTCTCTCTGCCTCTCCTGATATTGCTCACACATTAACACGAACATATTACACATACAACAAGCCATACGCCATCAGACTTGACTCCCTTATTCCAAACTACCTCTGCCCCCCCCATCCCCACTTCCCTAAAGTCCACCCCCCCCCCCTCCCTATTACTCTCTACAGTCCACTCACGAGTGCGAGACCTAAAGAAACTGTTACGCAATACATGACCCCCCCCCCCCCCCCCCCCCACTAGCCGGCAGGTCAAAAAATGACAGACCCAAGCCTAGAACAATTTCTACCTGCTCTGACGTAACACCAGACTTCTGCCCAGTGACGCAGTTCTTCTAAATATAGAAACACTTGAATCGGCTCCCCGAGCTGTGCCTGTCCTAACGGTCAAGTTAAGCGGACAATCTGGGCCATTTATAGACCAAGCTTGGCCCGAAAATAGGGTCAGATGGGATATAAATAGCCCGGCTCTTCTTGTCCCGTCTATTTTTAGCACAAACCTGCAATCTGTGACACGCTAAGATGGCGCCGGTGACGTATGCTGGTGACGTATGCTGGTGACGTATGCTGGTGACGTTGTGTCACACTGAACGTCAGGAACTCAAGAAAATATTTCTTTTAAACTTTAGCGAACATGTTTTTATTGTTGCTCAACAGACGTCATTTCATTAAGTTTTCAATATAATTACGAATTACTTAATGAGCTTTTAATGCGTGCCATCTCCAGAGCCAAGCTATGGCCCGAGAGCCAACCTGTGTCCCCAGCTAATATCTGTAGGGGCCTAGTCCTAAAGTCTCTCCGCCAATCAATTCAGTCCCTTACCTTTGTATTAGACACAAAATACACGGACGTGAATGATCTACAGTTTTATACAATTAGCATCAAATAAGTGCCGCTTCGTTACTATTTAAAACCTGTGGTTTGTTTTTTTACTGCTACTACAATAAACTAGGCCGAAAAAATGAAGGCTAATTATTTGACCTTGAAACAACTAATTGCCGGCTACTGGCTAATTATCTGACCTTGAGGCAACCCTATGTCGGCTGTCCGACCTTGAAGCTACCTAAATGCCGGCTAATTGACTGACCTTGACAGCTCGAGATAACTTTATTCATGAAAGATTTTTTTTTTTTTTTTCACTTTGCGAGAAGTGTATTTTATTCTGCCAACACAAGCAGAGGAAAGTAGGTGCGTTGCCTGCCGTCAGGTGAAAGGTGGGCGTTTGATGCCAGTTTAATGGCGGGGAGGTTCGCCGTACGGCAAGCTGGTGCCGGTACACAACAGATTGTTCCATGACAGGTGTTGGTTAGACACACCTGCAGTCATTTCAAATACCTGCAGTCATTTCAAATACCTGCAGTCATTTCAAATACCTGCAGTCATTTCAAATACCTGCAGTCATTTCAAATACCTGCAGTCATTTCGAATACCTGCAGTCATTTCAAATACCTGCAGTCATTTCAAATACCTGCAGTCATTTCGAATACCTGCAGTCATTTCAAATACCTGCTAGATGTGTTACAGTTTACCTATGTCTGAGGTGTTTTCTTAGGCAGTTGGGTACTGCTGCTTGTAACTAGGTCATGTTCTAGTCACTAGGTCATGTTCTAGTCACTAGGTCATGTTCTAGTCACTAGGTCATGTTCTAGTCACTAGGTCATGTTCTAGTCACTAGGTCATGTTCTAGTCACTAGGTCATGTTCTAGTCACTAGGTCATGTTCTAGTCACTAGGTCATGTTCTAGTCACTGGGTCATGTTCTAGTCACTGGGTCATGTTCTAGTCACTAGGTCATGTTCTAGTCACTAGGTCATGTTCTAGTCGCTAGGTCATGTTCTAATCACTAGGTCATGTTCTAGTCACTAGGTCATGTTCTAGTCACTAGGTCATGTTCTAGTCACTAGGTCATGTTCTAGCCTCTAGGTCATGTTCTAGTTACTAGGTCATATTCATGAAACTAGGTCACGTTTCAGCAAATAGATCACATCCCAGAAACTAGGACATATTCTAGAAATTTAGTGATAAACGTGACCAGTGTGATGTCATATTTAACCGTTACTATGAATTCACTCACTACATCAGTAGGGTTACAAAGTAAATAGGCTAGTTCATTAATGAAATTAACTAATTACCATATTAATCAAAATGCTACACTATCGATGATTGGACGTTGATGTTGCCTGGTGCAGTTTGCTGATGTTTTAGACACTCCATTTTTTATCAAGCGTGAACGGCACAATTCCCTGAAGACGGTCCCATCCCATAATTTTTTGGTTCAGTTGGCGACATCCCTGGGGTGGGGCTGAGTACACAAACTTGTGGGCGTGTCCAAGTTCTAATGGTAACGACGGGCACACAACAGATAGTGATGGTCAGGGCATACAACAGATAGTGATGGTCAGGGCACACAACAGATAGTGATGGTCAATATCGGGCACACAACAGATAGTGATGGTCAGGGCATACAACAGATAGTGATGGTCAGGGCATACAACAGATAGTGATGGTCAGGGCACACAACAGATAGTGATGGTCAATATCGGGCACACAACAGATAGTGATGGTCAGGGCATACAACAGATAGTGATGGTCAGGGCATACAACAGATAGTGATGGTCAATAGCGGGCACAAAACAGATAGTGATGGTCAGGTCATACAACAGATAGTGATGGTCAGGGCATACAACAGATAGTGATGGTCAGGGCACACAACAGATAGTGATGGTCAGTAGCGGGCACAGATAGTGATGGTCAGGTCATACAACAGATAGTGATGGTCAATAGCGGGCACAAAACAGATAGTGATGGTCAGGTCATACAACAGATAGTGATGGTCAGGGCATACAACAGATAGTGATGGTCAGGGCATACAACAGATAGTGATGGTCAATAGCGGGCACACAACAGATAGTGATGGTCAGGGCATACAACAGATAGTGATGGTCAGGGCATACAACAGATAGTGATGGTCAGGGCATACAACAGATAGTGGTGGTCAGGGCATACAACAGATAGTGATGGTCAATAGCGGACACACAACAGATAGTGATGGTCAGGGCATACAACAGATAGTGATGGTCAGGGCATACAACAGATAGTGATGGTCAGGGCATACAACAGATACTGATGGTCAGGTCATACAACAGATAGTGATGGTCAGGGCACACAACAGATAGTGATGGTCAGGGCATACAACAGATAGTGATGGTCAGGACAGCGGGCACACAACAGATAGTGATGGTCAGGGCATACAACAGATAGTGATGGTCAGGACAGCGGGCACACAACAGATAATGATGGTCAGGGCATACAACAGATAGTGATGGTCAGGACACACAACAGATAGTGATGGTCAGGGCATACAACAGATAGTGATGGTCAGGACAGCGGGCACACAACAGATAATGATGGTGAGAACTACGGCTGGATTATTCAGTTGAACGGTCCTGATGAAAGGGTTGATGGACTTGTAGACAGATAGACCGATAGACCGTTGGACTGTAGCGCTGATGGAAGCTATGACTGAACGACTTGAGTTAGTTACTCTAGATTCTGTGCTTCCCCCCCCCCCCCCCCCCCCAGACCTACCATGTTGCACTTTAAAACAACAAACCCAATCACCTCATCGCGGCTCACCCTCCCTACCTACTCCACCACAATCCTCCGTCATTATCTCAATCTTTAAACTCGCCTTCCCCCCCCCCCCCCGCCTACGCCCGTGTTACGTAACACAGGCATTTATCTCATGGCACCTGTCACCGGCAAAAAAATGTCCCCCCCCCCCCCCCCCCACTGCCAGATTAGTTTAAACAATGCCACTTATCACTTTAACCCACGTTTCCTACTGATATCAAACGTTTGGGGAGGGGGGGGGGGGTCGGGAGGGAGGGTGTGGGATCACCTAAATGCTATTTAACTTCTTTAATTTTTCATTCCATCTGTTTGCAACTTTCACCCATAGGTTTTTACAAGCTTTCATTTCATTTGTAAACAGTAAAGTTTTAAACTTTGAAATATTTTGAATAAACTTCAGTTGGTCATTTCACATGTACGACGCTTTTCGTACATGTCAGCTAATCTTCTTAAAACTTTTAAACACACAACTTTATGGTGCATAAAGAGTTTGATAAATGGGGTATGACGATCGTTACAGGTTTAGGTAATGGGATTTTATTTTAAAATAAAAATCAGTTTCTACTTTTAGACCAAGTTTTTGTTTATAGGGTGGAGCCTTACTTACAGAGAAATAGTTACCTTTGACCTTAATTCTTTGAACAATCAGGTCATGAGATCTGGGTCATGTTTTGGTTTGTGGCTGATGACCTACTTGATACAAGGGTGGGGTCTAGCCCCAGGGTGGTGTAAACAAAAAATGGTTTCACGGGAGTCACGTGATCCACCCCGTGCTAGGGTCTTGTGGCGAGTGTTTGTTGATGTCTGGGTATTCCCGTTTGTAGGGAGAGTAGATTCACCTCAGGCGCCACGTGCACCGTTACACGTCACGTGCACGATGACGTCAGGACAGTAATCTCACACAACCCCTCAAGCTGAGCATCAAATATTGTGTGACGTCGTCTCACGCTCGCTATTTGCCCTCGTTAACTCGCGGACTCGGGAAAAATTCTTTACAAATGGCATGATGTGAGAGTAATAAGCCCAGGTCAATAAGCCACAATAATAAAAGCCCATGCAAACATCAGCAGTAGAAAGCCCACTTTACTAAGCCCTAGTCTTTAAGCCCAGTTTACATAAACATCAATAAAAACCCTACTAAACGTCAATAAGCCAGCTTTCAATTTTTTTTGCGGAAATCCCCCCCCCCCCCCCCCCCACACCAAATTCAGTCAGATTGACACAAGGCGATGTGTCGGGAGAATGTTGCCTTTATTCAGCTCTGCGGGGAACAAAAATGGCGGCTAATTGATTTGTTTGATTTGAAAGCGAAAGTAGAGCGTCGCCGCCTGTCTGTTGTGTGTATGACATCATCTTAGAGCTGCCAACAAAAATCTGTCTAGAATTGTTTGGGTGGGGGTTGGGCGGGCATAGGTCCATTGTGGCCATAATTTTTTTAACGGGAAAAAATACATATAAATAAATATTTCTGTATGAGGACTGCTATGGCTACAACTGTTGAAAAGGGAAGAATGTTTGAGTTGAAAGGTCTCATTTTACTCTAAACATCACCACTGCTACTTAAAATATTCTTTTAATCCCAAATTCATTTGAGTTCCAGCTATAATGCGCCCCCCCCCCCCCCCCCCAAAAAAAAAGTCTTCTAAATGTATATTTATAACGTGCAGTCTACCTGACCATCGGTCACCTACTTAGCATAAAGCGTGGACAACGCACAACAGCACACATCAAGTGCACCAATTTCATGACGGTGCTATTTAGAAAAACTTGGGTGCGCTGTTTTGAAAGAAACATTCTCTGTTTAACGAACTTGTTAACACAACAAGGCCGAGAACCCAGGAATAAAGACTCTAAACAAAGGGACGCTACTGTGTGGCTAGGAAATCGTGAGACAGCTAAGAAAAGATAACACATCGCTCAAAGGGCCGCAACTCGACAATCCAGTGTGAAGTCGGCGAGACGGGGAGAGACACAAACAATCTGGGCCGAGAGTAGGCAACAGGTAGACGCGAGATAATATATGCACCGAGTGACGCTCTCGTGAGGTCAGAAGACATCCGGCTAAAAATAGACTCGGACAAAAGGGTTGGAAATTAGGTCACATATGTGTGGGGGTAGAGGGTGGCAGGGACCGCACACAGAGGTAAACAAAGATGAACTTTCCTTCAGGGGGAATTCTCTGTGATATCTCAAGACTGAGAAACTGACTCGAAACATTAAACAACAGCTACATTTAGGGGGAAATAAAAGGAAATAAAAGCTGTTAAACGTGTCTATATCAGGGGTTTGCAAGGATGATGTGTGTGGGGGGGTGTAATGGGAGGTGTGAGTGGGACAGAATGGTAGACATTCTACAAAATTGTGCCAGCCGTTACGAACAAAATATTTTTTCGGAGTGACATTCGTAATCCGGAGCCCTAACCCAGAGATTAAGATGTTATTTTCTTTTAGTGCAGGCTCTGTTGTGGCTGATCATGTCAATTTTAGAATTCTATTCTGTCGTTTGGTTGGTACCATTTGGGTAGATTTTTTACTCTAAAAGGCTACCACGACCCTTTAGTGTCGAGGATACCTGCCGGCCTGCCTGGCCTGTGTCTACAATATTATTTCTTGGCCCAGCTGCTTCTTGTGTTTATGTACTTGATTTGGGTCTTGTATGTAGTCAAATTTCCCGAAATGGCATGCGTTTAGCCCACTATAGACCGTAATGGTTTATCATCGTTTTCTTCGTAATCCAAACACGGACGTTTGTACTCACACAATGACGTCCTGTTGACCTCGTGACGTCATGTTGACCTGAGCTCGTGACATCTTGTTGTCTTCTGACGTCATGTTGACCTCGCGAAGTCCTGTTGACCTCGTGACGTCATGTTGGCCTGAGCTCGTGACGTCATGTTGGTCTCGTGACGTCAAGGTGCACCCAATGACCTCTCGATGCACATGTTCACTGAGAATCTGGCCAAAAGATTAGTTTTAAAAACTATTGTGTACACGTGTACACCCTTGTTTGTACACGTTCACTTGTTTTGTTGTACTTAGAACCGGATGTTTCTCTTCTTTCAAAACGAAACCGCATAAAATCCGCTTATTATCTATCAGCTTGTTTAGTAAACAGAATGACACGCGATTTGTTGGGATGAAACCAATTAGCTATGGGAGGGGGGGGGGGGGAGATAGAGGTCACGCTGACCCAGCTTAGATAAGCCCGGAGGGAGAGAAGTTTCCAGAATCTTCTGCTGGCTGTCATCACAACATGGCGTGGGTGAGAGATTGTAGCCCCCCCCCCCCCCCCCCCACACACACACACACACCATCACCACCAACAAACAAACCCACACTATCTGCTCCTCTAGATGCTCTCTTTGAATGGACGTTTGGACCGACCTTGTGAAATAAGTTGGTCAGGTCTGTCGGGAATTTCAAGCTAAGATTTCACGTACCACTGCATTACCCGCCCCATCTCATGTCGCTACAACTTGTAGGAGATAGCATGAGCGACCGAAGCTTTTCATAGAAAGTTTGTTTTATTTCCTTATTTTCAGTGCATTTATTTGTTTTATTTTCCACGTTTTAGTAATTCGTTCTAAACGAAGTTGACTAGATCAATACAGATTTCGACTAAAAATAGTTGTGTTAAAACCCGGTTACTAGTTCGCCATCTCTAAAGACAGTTGTCTACCCATCCAGAGTTTCTTCCAGACATCTCTTCGGGGGGGGGGGTGCTGCCCCCCCCCCCGAATTTTTTTTACCGACCCCCCCCCCCCGAACGAAATGAAATGTATATAATTTATGTAGAAAATATATACTTTTAACAGTGTCCGCCCCCCCCCCCCCCCCCGAAGAAAGTCTACCGCCCCCCCCCCCCTAAAATTTCAAGTGCCCCCCGGAGAAAAAAGTCTGGAAGAAACACTGTACCCATCTTCGTAGTTAACCATGACAACAGTTCACTCTATACGTTGAGCTTTTCGCACGATCGCTAATATTTTATCTATTTATCTCCCCTTTTATTGTTGACTATAGTTAAAACCCGACAAGTAAATTGAGATCTCTATAAGACAGTTGTCTGCCCCTTCTACGTAGTCAGCACCCAGGCAACCAGCTGTGACCAAACAACATCCAGCGTGAACCACAGCTCAGCTCATCGGATGATGGCCTCCAGCTAGTTATCTCCCCTTCTGTTGTTGAATATAGGAATATATCGAGTGATCGTTAGCATTTAATCATCTTATCTCCCATTAGTTTCAAAACACTTTATTTAGATTTTAATGGCTAATCCAATAGCTAATTAGATTTTTAAAATAGATATGCATGCTCTGCCCTCGAAGAAAATTTGAAAGAAATCGCTGTAAAGTTGGTCAAAATAGAGTTACAAGATTTGCCACAAAGCCACGAACCTACAAAGTGACAAACAAACTTTTAAACGCAGCAATGGACAATAGAGCATGGAAGGATGTTGTAATTGACCTATGTCACATTTGGGAGTTGAAAAGGGCGAAGAAAAAGAAACAGCACACAAAATTACACGCATAAAAGGGAACGAGGCATTACAGTACTAATCCTAACTAACCCCAAACCGTCACTGAAGTTTGTATAAGCTATGAACAACCCCCCCCCCCCCCCCCCAAATTGTAACCTAGCCGTGTAGCCTAGCCTTCAGTGAGCCGTGTCACAAGGTTTGTTTACATTAGGTTGCGCGCGCAATGTGTCTGTTCAACTTCCGCCATACCCCCAACAATTACCCGACATTCGCTCGTCAATATTGGTTGTTGCCTTTTACCTCTCTACTTTTTTCCGGAATGTTGGGTTGGGTGGGGGTGGGAGGTGCTCTGATGGGGGGGGGGGGGGGGGGCTCTGATGTGAATTACTGCTTTTTGACCAGAGCACACGCGAGCTAAAGTTTCCCGATGCTAATTATAGCCCTGGCCATCGTTGGTCTAGTTTACTCTGTAATTTCACTCTATGTACTTTTGTTTTCAACGGAAAGGATTTTTGTGGTTGTAAAATGTTTTGTCTGATTGTGTTTTCAAATGATGTTAACGGTTGTCGTCTGCTGAATTGTGTTGTTGTAAAGGCTGTTGTCTGCTCATTATCTTGTTAACTGTCATAAAAATGAGCGTCCAATAAGAAATGAAAAACTTACTAGATCTAGACATCAAATGTTAGTTTATATTCATTAAATAAATACAAGTATCGATATACCACATATCTAGCAATTTCGTATATGTAGACATCTAAAATTCGTACACATACTTTATTGGGTTAGCTTCATAGATCCCTACCATTGCTCACAAAAATGTAGGATGCAAAAGAGGAGACAATGACACAAAGAATACCTGAGCAATGACCTCGTCAAATCTAAAGAAACAAAGTAAACTACATACCTGGTTGGTGTGTCCTTCTGATGGTAATCCAATAGATTCAATGTTTAGCCAGTACTCACTTCATTCAGTATTTCCAATAGATTCAATGTTTAGCCAGTGTCCAATTCATTCAATAATCCAATAGATTCAATGTTTAGCCAGTGTCCAATTCATTCAATAATCCAATAGATTCAATGTTTAGCCAGTGTCCAATTCATTCAATAATCCAATAGATTCAATGTTTAGCCAGTGTCCAATTCATTCAATAATCCAATAGATTCAATGTTTAGCCAGTGTCCAATTCATTCAATAATCCAATAGATTCAATGTTTAGCCAGTGTCCAATTCATTCAATAATCCAATAGATTCAATGTTTAGCCAGTGTCCAATTCAGTAATCCAATGGATTTAATGTTTAGCCAGTACTCACTTCATTCAGTATTTCCAATAGATCATTGTTTAGCCAGTGTCCACTTCTGTCGTAAACAATTGGATTACGTTTTTAAACAGTGTCCACTTCATTCAGTAATCCAATGGATTTAATGTTTAGATTAAACTAAACAGCTCTAGCCATAAACGTGATGAGATATTTACTGACAACACAACATCCACACCAACACAACATCCACACCAACCACAACTGCCATACCAACACAACATCCACACCAACACAACATCCACACCAACACAACATCCACACCAACACAACATCCACACCAACACAACATCCACACCAACACAACATCCACACCAACACAACTGCCATACCAACACAACATCCACACCAACACAACATCCACACCAACACAACATCCACACCAACACAACATCCACACCAACACAACATCCACACCAACACAACATCCACACCAACCACAACTGCCACACCAACACAACATCCACACCAACACAACATCCACACCAACACAACAGCCACACCAACACAACAGCCACACCAACACAACAGCCACACCAAAACAACATCCACACCAACACAACAAACACGACAACACAACATCCACACAAACACCAGCCACGACAACACAGCCGAGTACAACACATACCGCCGTGTAACACCAAAAAGTGTTGTGATGTTTACACTCCGCATGTTTTCATGTCGACGTGAACATCGCTCACTCACAACATCACGACAATTTTCCTCCACCCAAACATTTGTTCCAGGATTTTGGGTGCAACAATATATTTATCATATTTTGTACAAATGTGTAACGTCAAGTCACTGTCATTGACATCACGTGTATCTGTCACATTCGTCTTCTGAGTAACCTTACCATTTAAAATAAAGCGAGAGTGATCTCCCTCAAACTGCCTCATCTATTCTCATGTTACATTTGCATGTTGAAGTTTGAGACAAAACTCCCCGCTTGTCAGTGGAAATTTGTGACAGCGGTTATCCAGAAAACAAATACTGACGAGTTCTTTTTTAAATAAACCGGGAGTGATCTCCCCTAAACTTTCTCGAATATTCTTATATGACTTGGAATATAGACATGATTTTTAATTACTTAAAATTTTAAAAATAGAATAGAATCTCATAGAAAAAAGAATTGCACACCACGCGAACGCCAAAACAAAATGTTCATAATAGTGCGCAATATTATTAGTACTTTATAAATTTACATGCATTTTTGAGAAATCGGAAATAGCGTAAATTTCTTTACCTCAGATAAGGTCAACATGTAACATCTCAACTTTTATTTTCCCCACGATTTCATTACTTCCCCTTGTACGAGCAATAACAGGTGTATTAAAATTAGGGGAAATATGAGTGAAACATTTTTTGAGGCAACATTTATTCACTTTTGAACACTAGAAGATATACCCAAATTTTGTCGTGTAATCTGTGAAATACAAACTTTGATTGCCTGTTTAACCTAGACAACAATTACGTTTGTGTTTTACCAAAATATAAAAAAAAATTGGACACTAGTGATAAAAGTCATGATCAGGTTTTTGGTGGCCCTTCGGGTTATTTAAAAATATTTAAAATTTGCGTCCAAAACTGTTTTGTACCATTAGGGTTTAATGGGAGCTGAGCAGAGGATGTATTAGATGGGTCACCAACCTCCATCAAATGAGATGGGTCACCAACCTCCATCAAATGAGATGGGTCACCAACCTCCATCAAATGAGATGGGTCACCAACCTACATCAAATGAGATGGGTCACCAACCTCCATCAAATGAGATGGGTCACCAACCTCCATCAAATGAGATGGGTCACCAACCTCCATCAAATGAGATGGGTCACCAACCTCCATCAAATGAGATGGGTCACCAACCTCCATCAAATGAGATGGGTCACCAACCTCCATCAAATGAGATGGGTCACCAACCTCCATCAAATGAGATGGGTCACCAACCTCCATCAAATGATGGGTCACCAACCTCCATCAAATGAGATGGGTCACCAACCTCCATCAAATGAGATGGGTCACCAACCTCCATCAAATGAGATGGGTCACCAACCTCCATCAAATGAGATGGGTCACCAACCTCCATCAAATGATGGGTCACCAACCTCCATCAAATGAGATGGGTCACCAACCTCCATCAAATGATGGGTCACCAACCTCCATCAAATGAGATGGGTCACCAACCTCCATCAAATGAGATGGGTCACCAACCTCCATCAAATGAGATGGGTCACCAACCTCCATCAAATGAGATGGGTCACCAACCTCCATCAAATGAGATGGGTCACCAACCTCCATCAAATGATGGGTCACCAACCTCCATCAAATGATGGGTCACGACCGACCACCCCACCCCTCTAAATGTCTATCATTCCGCTGACCTGAGCTACTGTGACCATCCGTCTCTGTCCGCCCACCACCTTATGGCGCCAGCTGGAATTTAATCCCAAGTTGCAGGGGTTATCCCTCCTAAGTGTATTGCCCGACCCACACCCCCACCCCAATCAAGATCCTCCCCACACACACACCCCACACCCAAACCTCCTGGCTCCCAAAATCTTCCGTCTATGATGGATGGCCACTGACGTATGGCCAGAGATAATGGAAGAGTTTTTGCTCAGGGGCCGACGATAACTTAGGCCAACCTGTTTTGTTGGTGTGGGTCTCTGGTCTACAATTGATGACGTCATCTGGGTCTCTGGTCTCCTATTTATGACGTCATCTAGGTCTCTAGTTTCCAATTGATGACGTCATCTAGGTCTCTGGTCTCCTATTGATGACGTCATCTAGGTCTCTGGCCTCCTATTGATGACGTCATCTGGGTCTCTGGACTACAATTGATATGTATAACATTATGAGTGTGTACCTTATGTGTGTGTGTGTACCTTGTGTGTGTATGTGTGTGTGTGTGTGTGTATGTGTGTAACCAGAAGCTTGAGCTAACACGTGCCTTGCTCCCACCGACAGAACTACCTGGTACAGTTCGGATACCTGGAGCCACAAGACCCCAAGACTGGTGCCCTCAGAACTCACGACTCGTACGTCCAGGCTTTAGAGAGGTTCCAGAGAATGGCAGGGATACCTGTCACAGGTCAGTCAGTGTGGTCAGTATGATATGACGTCATCATGACATGACGTCAGCATGACATGTCGTCAGTATGACATGAGGTCAGCATGACATGACGTCAGCTTGACATTACATCAGTATGACATGACGTCAACATGACATGACGTTAGGTGATGAAGGCTCAAGGCTTGGTTTATAGACAGCTCAACATCAATATATCACCTCCCCTACATCGATATTACCTCCCCTCCATCAATATTTTACCTCACCTAAATCAATATATCACCTCCCATACATCAATATATTACCTCCTCTTCATCAATATATTACCACCCCTACATCACTCTATCACCTCCCCTACATCAATATATCATCTCCCCTACATCAATATATTACCTCCTCTACATCAATATATCACCTCCCCTACATCAATATATCATCTCCCCTACATCAATATATTACCTCCCCTACATCAATATATCACCTCCCCTACATCAATATATCACCTCCTCTACATCAATATATCACCTCCCCTACATCAATATATCATCTCCCCTACATCAATATATTACCTCCCCCTACATCAATATATTACCTCCCTTACATCAATATATTACCTCCCCTACATCAATATATTACCTCCCTTACATCAATATATTACCTCCCCTACACCAATATATTACCTCCCTTACATCAATATATTACCTCCCCTACATCAATATATCATCTCCCCTACATCAATATATTACCTCCCTAACATGAATATATTACCTCCCCTACATCAATAGATCATCTGCCTACATCAATATATTACCTCCCCTACATCACTCTATCACCTCCCCCTACATATTACCTCCCCTACATCATTATATTACCTCCCTTACACCCCTCTCTCCCCTGCCCCCAGGTGTGCTGGATAACGCCACCAAGACGATGATCAGTCTACCTCGCTGTGGCAACAAGGATAACATAACCCTCGGCTCAGCCAGAAAGAGGAGATACGCTTTACAAGGTAGGAGTTGTCCCCCTTGCTGGTTTATTTAATTGGGGTAATTTAATTTAATGAGGGCTCCGGTTGCTGGCCATGTGGATGACGTCATGGCAGGTGTTATCTGACGGCACGCCGAGTGATTGTGTCATCACCTGCCCGACAGACGAGATATGACGTCAGACTAGTGACGTCAGGGTGGTGTCTAGCTCGACCTGTCCATGAACCTTAGGGTTAAAGGTCATTAGCCTCACCAGGTCAGAGTGGATAACTCAAGTACACCATAGTAGGTTAATGCACCCCGACCCCAGGAGTGAGGGGGGGGGGGGGTAGTAACAACACGAACCCAGTTTAGAGGGGTCAGTAAGTCCACGATCCCAGGTGAATGGGGGTCAGGTACACCACGATCCCAGGGGTCAGTAGCCTCACAATCCGAGGTGTGGGGGTCAGGTACACCACGATCCCAGGGGTCAGTAGCCTCACAATCCGAGGTGTGGGGGTCAGGATTGAATATTGGGGAGGGGGAGTTTGATTCAGCTGCTCCTGAGAGAGAGTTACTACATTAAATCAGCCGACTGTAACCATTAGATCAGGGGTCTCCAAACTACGGCCCGCGGACTGGATGCGGCCCGCAAAGTCATCTGATCCGGCCCGCGGAGATATTTTTGTCCAAGGAAAAAAAGTTTGTTAGTGATGGCTGGGGAACTTTCCCCAGAAAAATTAAAGACATGACTGGAAGAAACAGGCCCCCGAACTGAAATTTGATAGTTAATGCGGCCCTCGGACTGAAAATTTTGGAGACCCCTGCATTAGATCATTTGACTGCAGGTGCTGTGGGTGGGTGGAGTGGTGTGGTCGTAGTGTAGAGCACAACAAGGTCAACTGTAGGGTAGTTCCTAGACCTAGAGGGATCAACGTACAAGTTGCAGTGTTTCTTCCAGACTTTTTTCTCCGGGGGGGCACTTGAAATCTTCGGGGGGGCGGTAAACTTTCTTCGGGGGGGCGGACACTGTTAAAAGTATATATTTTCTATATAAATTATATAAATTTCATTTCGTTCGGGGGGGCGGTAAAAAATTTTCGGCCTGGAAGAAACTCTGACAAGTTGTGTAGTTGTTTTAACAAAGGTGCAGACTGCAGGTATATCTTGCAGGTATATATGCAGGTGTATATTGCAGGTATACCTTGCTGGTATATGCAGGTGTATGGTGCAGGTCTATGTTGCAGGATTATATGCAGCTGTATAGCGCAGGTATATTTTGCAGTTACATATGCAGGTATATAGTGCAGATATACATGCAGGTGTACAGTGTAGGTATATGGCTTAGTTGTACTTTAGGTATAAAACTGATGAGACTAACGTTTTTTTTAACTCACACACATCATAATGAATTATTTTTTTCTAATTTACACACAGCATAATGAATTTAAAAAGTTAACAAAATATTTCCCTGTTTTGAAAAGAAATATTCAAAAACAATGTGAGAACGGAATCAAAAGATTATAGAAACAAACATTGAAAACGAGGGGGGAAATGTAAAAATAATTAAGTCTTTTCTTTGATGTTCTAAAGTCTGATTTTTGTTGTGTAAGTCTGAGGTTTGTTGTGTTTGCGTGCGATTGACTGAAGTCTGTTTTTGCTGAAATTATCATGCAGAGGATTGCTGTTTTCGATAGCTAACAAAAACCGCCACCACCCCCATCCCTCCGCCCATCACCAAAACATAGGGGTCGATGACCGCCCCGTGAAGCCTTCAATTAACGTAGTCTAGTTTTCTCATCGGCACTTTGTTGGCTCTGACCATTATATCGTCTCCTCTTCTTTAGTTCTTTACTCTTTTCTCCTCTCTACTTTATAAGCAAGTAGCCTCCGCTGACGTTAGAGGAGACAGATATCTACGAGTTTTGTAAAGATGAAAGTAGTCGAGGAGACAGATATCTACGAGTTTTGTAAAGGAGAAAGTAGTCGAGGCAGGCAAATAATCATCCACTTAACTTTAGTGGACGAATAAACGCATATCATCGCGTGCGGGATTTGTGTGTATGTTTATGTGTGTGTGTGTATGTCTGTGTGTGTATGTGTGTGTGCGCGTGCACGCGTGAGCAGTTCTCTGTGCTCGTCCAGTGATCAGCGGCCGCCCATCCATCAAAATGTTGGACTGGACGTAGAGTGTTTTTTATATAAAAAATACAACGTAAAAACTATAAAAAAAAACAAAATGTTTCCCTGGTGATTGGAGCGTTGAGAATGTTTCAGCAGTAAATTAGAGATGCTTAATTTATCAAATCCCAACCCCCCATCCCTCCCCTATGATGGTATGTTTATCAAACTACAGCCCCCCCCCCCCCTCCCCACCCCGCCTGCACGTCACAAAAGACAAAGAACAGAAAACAAACAACACGACCTGGGTGCATGTTTTGAGTGTTGTAAGTTGTGACTGACATTTGAAAACATCAAATCGTATATTTTGTCAATCAGCAGCGTACAAGTACAAAATATTTCTTACGTCTTATAGTGTAAAGGGGGGGGGGGGGGATTAGCCTCAGGTACAGTAAAAACTTTTCTACATTCTATAATACATGTTTTAACACTGAACTGATAAAAACTAGAGCAGTCCACTACACTTAAGCCAGAATAAATTGCTTTTCCACAGGAAGAGACACATTTTCCGTTCAAGAGAACTATTTAATCCCCGTCAATAACGACTGAACTACTTTTTTTTTTTAAATTGCCATGCCCCGCCCTCATCCTGTGTACAGATGTTGAAATAACTAACTACAGTCTATTCCAGGGGTCGGCAACCTTTTGAAGCGGAAGAGCCAAAAGTTACAATTTTCAAAATTTCCCTGGTTTTAAAGAGCCACTAACATTTTTTCATTTCAAATATTTGATTTTTTTATTAAGATTGTTAGTATTTGTTTAAGGAGCTGGAGAGCCGCATCTTGATATCAAAAGAGCCGCATGCGGCTCGCGAGCCGCAGGTTGCCGACCCCTGGTCTATTCTCTTTTCTAAAAGTGTTTTTGATTATTGTAAACAAAAGCTTGCGCAATCACACAATGTTGGTTGTTGTTTTGTTTTTTAAATTGCATGTGCCGAGCGGAACAAAAGATTGTAGGAAAAAAAGTCACAGGAAAAAAAAACACAGGAAAAAAAAACACAGAAAAAAAGTCACAGGAAAAAAAGTCACAGGAAAAAAAGTCACAGGAAAAAAAAATCACAAATATATATTTGCATGATGTTTGTTAATACTTTTATGTATTGAATATTTAGAGAGTGCAAATTAACTTAGGATTAATTAAATGTAATGTAATGTGTGTAGGCTGTATACGCATAGGAATTTTTATAATTCATCTAAAAATATTTATTATGAAGTATGTAGATTGTAATTATTTAAAACTTAAGATTAGTAGCATTTAATAGAATGCTCCCACGTTTTTCATTGTTTTTTTTAAATTACCATGAAATGGTAAGTTCATCTGACTTGCTGCCCTCAACTCATGGCAACAATAGTTATGTTTAGTTCAACCACCTTTACTGCCCACATTTATCACGCTCATTACATAACAAAACTTAGGATCAAAACAGAAAGCCGACAAGGTTCAAAGGCTGTCATTGACGCATAAAGTCAACAACACCAAGTATGTTCGGACAATGCCTACTGAGGAGAGGCCGACCAGAGAATAGCCTACGGCAAAATGTGCCTAAATTTCTTTTATAATTAACTTTTCTACCGCGTATTTAAATAAATACGTAACAAAAGTTGAGATTGTTGCGTTAATTATCTTAGAGTATTTTTACTTATAATTGTTATAAATCATAATGCTTTTAACGTCTATAAATAATTTATGCTATCAAAAAATACAACCCACAACAATAAACATACACAATTTTATAATTCTTAACAAATTAATAAAAATATTTCTAAAAAGATTTTTGTGACTTTTTTTCTGTGACTTTATTTCTGTGACTTTTTTTCCGATAAAATTTTTCCACTGTGACTTTTTTTCTGTGACTTTTTTTCCTAGCAAAAACTGTGACTTTTTTTCTGTGGTTTTTTTTCCTGTGACTTTTTTTCCGTTTACCGAACAAAAGACACTGACACTCAGACTACGGTTTTTATTCCTAATTTTTAGTTCGCTGAACGAGAGGCTCTGACTCAGTATAGTAATACTAAGTAATTATATTCTATATTATAAGGAATTAAAAACTTTTTTACAATTTCTTCGGTGAATTTGATGGATTTAATTACTTTATTACTTTTTATTTATATTTTTTTTTTCTGACAGGCAGCAAGTGGGCAAAGAAAAGTTTGACTTTTAAAATTTCCGAATACCCACGTGGTATACCGCGCGAAAAGGCGGAACAGGAAGTGCACGACGCTCTAAAGGTAACATTGAGTAGAGTACAGAGTTTCGCTCGTCAACTAGTCTAGATTTGGATTTAGATCTAGATGTGAATTGACTTTTTTTAAAATGTATCTTCTAGCCTAACAATGACGTGTCTTGTCTTGTAGGTGTGGAGTGACGTCACGCCCTTGAACTTTATTTTACGGCCCTTTGACGAGAAGGTTGATATCGATATCAAGTTTGCTCGTCGTCACCATGGTGACGGGAACCCGTTTGACGGAAGGGGTCAAACGTTGGCCCACGCCTACTTCCCCCAATACGGCGGCGACGCCCACTTTGACGACGATGAAGACTGGACAATTAACCTTTCGTCTGGTAAAATTAGACAGACATTCAAAGTATCTTTATAAATATAATCATATATAAAATATAACAATACATAATAATATAAACTAGAGTCTCTTTTGGCTTTAAAATGTGTTTAACAAGTCTTTGGATTTCGAATCAAGGTTTGCTTAACTTAAGGCTTTACCATTAAAAAAAACCAATGGTGCGTCATGGCCAATGTGGGCTTGTTAACTTATTTAGAAAAATCTACACAGATCTAATAATGATCTAGATCTAATAATATAATATTACAGGCCCTATTTAAAATTAAACCAGGCAAATATGAATAGTAGGCCTACAAGCCAAACAATAAGTTTAATTAAAGTTCCCTTTTCAAACCTGGCGGTCTATAGGGCAAGTGAAGTAGAGTTCACTTGTTACTGTGACCTTAGCATATGAAGAGATAGTGTGGTCAGCACTATGTCCATCCGCCTTTACTTTCCCTAACTGTGAGTTAGGTACCCATCTGAGTTGGGTGGACTCAGGGACGGTCTACTGACATGAACCCGGATTTGAACTCGGGACTTACGGGTTAGCAGTCCAGCTCTCTACCGCTAGACCACTCCGTCCCATGTTAAGTTTAAGGGCCTGTTCTATTTTCTAATTCTATGTCATCAAAATAATGTAACATGTTATTGCTGCAGCCCTCACCACAAGGTAACCTATCTCTGCAGGTATCAACATGTTTCAAGTGGCCGCCCATGAGTTTGGCCACTCCCTGGGTCTCTCCCACAGTGACGTCAGCACTTCCTTGATGGCCCCCTTCTACAGAGGCTACCAGAGACACTTCCGGCTAGACCAGGACGACATCAATGCCATACAGGAACTATACGGTACCATTTAGCAACTTGACTATTCATATAATAGTGTAGTGTAAACGTATGGTACCACTAATCAACTTGTCTATTCATATAATAGTGTAGTGTAAACGTATGGTACCACTAATCAACTTGTCTATTCATATAATAGTGTATTCATATGGTACCACTAATCAACTTGACTATTCATATAATCATATGGTACCACTAATCAACTTGACTATTCATATAATAGTGTAATCATATGGTACTGCTAATCAACTTGACTATTCATATAATAGTGTAATCATATGGTACCACTAATCAACTTGACTATTCATATAATCATATGGTACCACTAATCAACTTGACTATTCATATAATCATATGGTACCACTAATCAACTTGACTATTCATATAATAATATGGTACCACTAATCAACTTGACTTTTCATGTAATAATATGGTACCACTAATCAACTTGACTATTCATATAATAATATGGTACCACTAATCAACTTGACTATTCATGTAATAATATGGTACCACTAATCAACTTGACTATTCATATAATCATATGGTACCACTAATCAACTTGACTATTCATATAATAATATGGTACCACTAATCAACTTGACTTTTCATGTAATAATATGGTACCACTAATCAACTTGACTATTCATATAATAATATGGTACCACTAATCAACTTGACTATTCATGTAATAATATGGTACCACTAATCAACTTGACTATTCATATAATAATATGGTACCACTAATCAACTTGACTATTCATATAATAATATGGTACCACTAATCAACTTGACTATTCATATTATAATGTAATCATATGGTACCATACGTTAAACTATAGTATTCATGCCAAAGTTTATTTAATACTATATTGTTTATGTAAATGAAACGAAATAATCAACACTCACAATGTAAATGTTCCATCAGGGTCTCGTCGATCTCGAGGCCATGAGGTGGTCAAGCAGGTCAAACAGACACCCCCGTCCAGATCTTCTGTGTTGGGGGTCCCAAAAATCTGCACTCAGCCGAGAATAGATGCAGCAACTATGACCTCTGATGGACACACCTACATTTTTAAAGGCTAGTTTTATCTTTACTTTGTACTGTCTCATCACTTGTGCCCAATCACTACTTTGTACTATTATTGCCCCAACCTCAGTTTGGTGACATTTGTTTTTACACTTGTCGTGACATACTTTGATATAACCAAGAAAACTTTATGGGTAGAAAAATATTCAGTATTTTATTTAATTTTTTCATATTCCTGGACTCAGCTTTATTGAAAGCTTGAGGTATTTGTTTCTCTAATTAGGGGCCTATAGCAAATATTATTTTATTATGTTTGGCTTGAAGGTAGAACAACAATGAAACGGTCAATTAGCTTACTACTTACTATGGAACTATCCAAATTACTTAATGCTCTCTAAAATCTATATATATAATTCTCCTCTTCGAGCCGTTAGAAAACAAGCTGCAAACGCTCTCCCTACCTCCCCACCCCTACATGGTTTTAGTGAGCTGTGTTCACTCTAAATGTTTACAAGCAGAGCCAACGATTTTAAACGTAGGGGGGGGGGGGGAGGAGGGGGGGAGGGAAGGAAGGGGGGGGGTTATGGTCCTTAACGAGCTACTTATAGTGTTTTAAAGAAATATTTTCAGTGTCAGCGTTGGTACTGTCGAATTCACAAATTATGAATTATTGAAAATTAGAAACAACTAAATAGCGGCGTATGTTATGCCGCGGGCCGGCTCGTGTATATAATTTCAGTTATTAAATCCAACAGTTATTTAAATTCTTCTTCTTTACTTACACATTTAAATCTAGACCAATATTTCTCCATTACACCTTGCTTATAGAAAAACAATTTTTTTATGAATGTTTGCTTGCAAATAAGCAATATTTCTCTATTACTTTTTGCTTGCAGATAAACAATATTTCTCCATTACTTTTTGTTTGCAGATAAACAATATTTCTCCATTACTTTTTGCTTGCAGATAAACAATATTTTACCTTTATGCTTGCAGATAAGCAATATTTCACATTTATTTTTGTTTTCACTTTCAGATAAATAACATTTCTCCATTACTTTTTGCTTGCAGATAAACAATACTATCTCCTGAACAACCATGGAATAGCAGAAGGCTATCCCAAGGAGATATCCCATGACTGGAAGGGTTTAGAAGGTCCAGTAGACAGCGCTTTACATTGGGACAATGGATTCACTTATTTTTTTAAGGTCCTTAAATGTTTTCACCTCAAGCTTTCACTAACCTCTTAAGGTCCATGATTTTGTTTTATTACATTATTTTTTATGGTCTAGTTTTACTTGAAATCTAATTTGTTTTTAAGTCTGTGATGATTTGTAATACCATTTGTGTTAAACTACTTAAATATTGGAATTATAATTTGTGATTTTGTAAATAATTTATCAATCAATTCCAAGCAATGTGCACTGTTTAGTAATGTATTAACTTGTGAAAATTTGTGCACTGTTTAGTAATATATAAACTTGTGAAAATGTGTGCGCTGTTTAGTAATGTATTAACTTGTGAAAATGTGTGCACTGTTTAGTAATGTATTAACTTGTGAAAATTTGTGCACTGTTTAGTAATGTGCACTGTTTAGTAATGTGCACTGTTTAGTAATGTGCACTGTTTAGTAATGTGCACTGTTTAGTAATGTGCACTGTTTAGTAATGTGCACTGTTTAGTAATGTGCACTGTTTAGTAATGTGCACTGTTTAGTAATGTGCACTGTTTAGTAATGTGCACTGTTTAGTAATGTATTAACTTGTAAAAATTTGTGCACTGTTTAGTAATGTGCACTGTTTAGTAATGTATTAACTTGTGAAAATTTGTGCACTGTTTAGTAATGTGCACTGTTTAGTAATGTATTAACTTATGAAAATTTGTGCACTGTTTAGTAATGTGCACTGTTTAGTAATGTGCACTGTTTAGTAATGTGCACTGTTTAGTAATGTGCACTGTTTAGTAATGTGCACTGTTTAGTAATGTGCACTGTTTAGTAATGTGCACTGTTTAGTAATGTGCACTGTTTAGTAATGTGCACTGTTTAGTAATGTATTAACTTGTAAAAATTTGTGCACTGTTTAGTAATGTGCACTGTTTAGTAATGTATTAACTTGTGAAAATTTGTGCACTGTTTAGTAATGTGCACTGTTTAGTAATGTATTAACTTATGAAAATTTGTGCACTGTTTAGTAATGTGCACTGTTTAGTAATGTGCACTGTTTAGTAATGTGCACTGTTTAGTAATGTGCACTGTTTAGTAATGTGCACTGTTTAGTAATGTGCACTGTTTAGTAATGTGCACTGTTTAGTAATGTGCACTGTTTAGTAATGTGCACTGTTTAGTAATGTATTAACTTGTAAAAATTTGTGCACTGTTTAGTAATGTGCACTGTTTAGTAATGTATTAACTTGTGAAAATTTGTGCACTGTTTAGTAATGTGCACTGTTTAGTAATGTATTAACTTATGAAAATTTGTGCACTGTTTAGTAATGTGCACTGTTTAGTAATGTGCACTGTTTAGTAATGTGCACTGTTTAGTAATGTATTAACTTGTGAAAATTTGTGCACTGTTTAGTAATGTGCACTGTTTATAAATGTGCACTGTTTAGTAATGTGCACTGTTTAGTAATGTGCACTGTTTAGTAATGTATTAACTTGTGAAAATTTGTGTTGAAGGGAGACCATTATTGGAAATTTTACAACTTTGACCTCATCTATGTCCGGAGTATAGATGAAGGCTTCAAGGGACTTCCAGGAAATATTGACGCAGCTTTTGTGTGGGGAGGGAATGGAAAAACTTATTTTATTAAAGGTAATATTTATGAAGGTTGGGGGGGGGGGGGGGGGGGTGAAAAACCATGTTATAAAAGGCATGGACTTTTGTGGTGCTACAGTTTAAAGCTGGTTAGTCAGCTTTATTCATTACCAGCATTAATTAGTGGCTGCTGTGTTTCAGCTCTTGAGCATAATTAATTTTTGTAATCTAGATAGGGGCTACAGTAACTTTAAAAAAAAAATCTCCAAACCATGAGGCTGTCTGCTGGGCCAGACAGTGAAGGTTTTAATAGATCCCTAAATGGAGGGATTGTGTGGTCAGCAACCATGTCTCAGATGACATAAGACATGCTGATCATGTTCTATGTACTGTAGTAGTTAAGTCATCTTTATAGACTCTAAGCATAGCACTGGCTTGCTCCATCATATTCTGTGTTCTCCATTGACTATATATGATAATTAAACTGTTAAGTTCTTAAACCTGACGGACCATGGGGCAAGTGAAGTAGAGTTCACCTGTTTCTATTACCTTGGCAATTAAACTGAGAATTTAGTCAATGTGTCGCTGAAATCACTGACCACCGAGTTTGGTTGATTACCAGCAGCAGTGAAAAAAACAAATCATTTAGTACCGTTTTAATTTTCAACTGTTTGCACCAGGGGACAAGTACTGGAGATACACCTTGAATCATGTGGATCCTGGCTACCCTAAGTCTATGTCAGTTTGGACTGGTCTGCCTCCTCACATTGATGCTGCTCTCAAGTGGAAGAATGGAAGAACCTATTTCTTCAGTGGGGACTTGTATTACAGATACAATGATGTTGATTTTGATGTGAGTACTATTAGCCTTACAAATAAATAGCTGATTTGATTTTATTCTGTTTTGATAGGTTTTTTTTTACCTTAAAAAATGAAAGTTGAACCACTTTAAGAACAGAAAGACTAAGTGCTACTTAATTTGAAACTGTTACAAGTTCAAACTGTAGGGTCAGCAGTAACAAAACTCTACTGCTTGACAACATCTCCCACAATTGTCCATAAGACATGATAAGATTGAGTCGTCACTCTTAAACTGTGAACAATACAAATGTGGGCCACAGCTGTGTACAAGGGGAAGTAATTTTTTACAATGTGACAAATACACCTATTATTCAGGTAAAATTGTTCATGTAAAATTAATTTAAATTTTCCGACCAACAGATTGACACGTCGTACCCCAGAAACATCGCCAGTTGGTGGTTGGGATGTCCAGAGAAGGAGAAACTGAACCACATCAAGCACAACAGCACCAACCACCAGCAGCACACGGGACTCACACAGCCTGACACAGAGGTCACGAGTTCAGGTCACAGCGAAGCTGACACAACAGACGAGGAGTTTCTAACAGTCGCAGGGAACAGCGAGAACAGTTTTAGCTCGTTTAACGGAACGAGCTCAGCAGTGACGAGTAACTTGTGCTTAGTCTTGGTGTCAACTCTGGTTTTTAGAATCATCTACAGTACAAAAATAGGGGAGATAATCAGTTGATACCTGCTGCTGTTTTGTTATCTCATGCACTCTAGTGATATCATCTAGACTTGTTTAGCAAGTGCTGAAACAGAGAAGACTTTTTAAAAAAACAAATTTAACTTAATTAAACTGAGATGGAAAAATTTGATATATTTTATAAAGGCTGCGGATTGAACTTTTCTCTGAAAATCTTTGCTCATTCTTTCAAATATTAACTTATAAAATCTATCGATTTTGTCCGTACATTTTTAACAGTTTATACTCTGTTTCAAATGAGTGTAGCTCTACAGGGTTAAATTATGTTTTTGATTAGAAACATGCCATATGAGCATTACTAGCTTTCAACAAAATGTTTATTGTCAGGTTTAAATAACTAAGGTGTATGATTTAGCTCTAGAATCAAAGCTAAACTTTTGAGGTTCCAAAATTGTTTTTTTTTAATGTTATTAGATCTGTTACAACTAATTTGTTTTTGTGAATAAAATTAAGTGATTGTAAAATGTTATAGGCCAATTATCTCTGTGAATGAACTTTTTTAAGCAATTTACAAGCATAATGTCTGGACACCGTGATTGCGTGAGAATGGTTTTCATATGACTGACATATTTTTATTACGTCATGTAGCTTTCATGAATGAGGGTGCGTCATTTTTTTCAAGAATGGTTTTTTACTTTCTAAAGATGCGTAGATATAAAAATTATTACTTAGAATTATGTGTGTGTATATATATAGATATATATATATAAAATATATTATATATATATTATATATATATAATGTGTTTATATATATATATATATATAAAATATATTATATATATATATTATATATATATAATGTGTTTATATATATATATATATATATATATATATATATATATATATATATATATATATATGATGCTTGCTAGAAATAATTTAAGTATTTTCTAATTGACAATCATTAGCTAGGTTAGTCTTGTATTAATGTCTGTTCTGGTATGTTGTTGATTACATTTCTATGCCAGAATGGTTAGATATGTTTCTAATGTATGATTTTTGCAAATATTGTACATAGATTTACACGTGAGTCTGCTGCTATTGGCCAGATAGGGATGTCAGTTGCATGCATTCAGTTGTCTGGCGTTCTTTGAGAGAAAATATTTCACTTTTGCCCTCATAATTATCATCAGGAAATAATTTTCTTTTCTTGCCAATTCTTGCTCAGATATTTGTAAGGCTGATATTCTCAAGACTAGTTAGATGTTTAAAGTGTCATCCACTTCTTAGCCATTCCCAGAAGCTATCATACATTTTATTAGATATTTGCCAGTTTTTATGGACTCCAAAGGTATTAAAAATGCTGCAACCAAACCCTTAAAACTATGAAAAAATAAAGAGCTGAGTTCAAAATAAAATTCCAATGTCAAGTACATTCTATTATTGATAACAAAATCAAGTAATTTTCTGTTTTCAAAACAAAACTAGGAATTTAAGTAATTTAATTATATTTTTAGGAGAGAATAATTTAACTAAATTTGGAAAAAGCAATTATAATTGACCTACACTTCATAAAAATATGAAGTGTGTTTTTTTTTATATTAATATCCTTTTACACAGTCCTTTCTATAAATGTTTGTCATTAAGTAATCTTTCAAGACATAAGCATATTGACAATGGAAAAGTTTGTGACATTACATCTGCCTCCTACTTGAAAGAATAGAAAGATTGTTTTTTCTTTAAATTGAACACACAATTTGTCTAAAAGTGTATTTTTTTTAACTGCAATTATTTTATCAAATTTGTATTGATTTTGAAGTGATAAATATCTAATATCTATTGATTGCAAGAAACATTTTTCGCAAGAACTAGAGGTACTGTTTGATTTTAATTTAAAACTGAGATTTTAAATAAAAATTTTGATACATTTTTTGGAAGTTTTTCAAGTAATGTCATTAAACTCCTGCTGGATAAGTTCCTAACATTGTACAAGACTTTGAATTGGAGTGTAAGGTGTTTGATGTGGTCAGTGGGTTGGAGGGTACAGGTGTTTGATGTGGTCAGTTGGTTGGAGTGTAAGGTGTTTGAATGAAGTGATGCTAGTTTAGGTAGAAGGGTACAGGTACTAACTAATGGTCACCTTAGCGTCAAGTGGGGCAATGTATTACAACAGGTAAACAACACAAGTGTTAGTGATGGGGAGGGCAGAGATGTAGCAACAGACAGGTGATTGGGGGGGGGGGGGGGGGGGATGTAACAGAACAAACATTCAAGACACATTGGAACATAAGAGAAAAACAATATCTACAATGTTTGACTGATATTTGTTACAATTAAATGTTTTATTGAATAATTAATAGTTATGATATATCTACCAATTTTTTACTGTCAGTTGTATCACAAGGGGCAGATGAATCACAAAATTCTTTCATTTTTGTAAAGAAATCTGTATAGGACTTCTTGGTATTTCCTGTGGCTGCAACAAAGTGGCCTCCGGGATGCTTTAAGGTGACAGGCTCCTCAAAGAACTGCAGAAGTTCCTCACTCATCTCCGTGGAGATGATCTTGTCTGTCTCTCCGTAAACGTGCAGGGAGGGAATGTGTGACCTGGTGCTGTAGTACACGTCATGGTTGGAGGAGCGACTTTTAAAGCCTGCGACAAGAACAGCAAACTTGAACCAGTTTTTGCCCTCCTGTTGTTGCATCATGCACAACATTGAAACTAGACACGCCCCTTGGCTGAACCCCAGGATACCATCAAACTGACCGTCGTCTTCTAGAGTCTTGGTCACCAACTCAAGAGATGAATCAAAGCCTTTAGAGATACTGCTCCTGTCCGTGGACTTGAAGTAATCATCTTCCCTAGAGAACCACCAGCCTCTTTCCTCTGTTTCTTTTGGTATATTTTCCTGAAGGTTGCCATCCTCTTGGTCTGCCCACGCTGCGCTGCCAAGATTTCCAGGAGGGACTCTGTGAGGGGCTGTTATATACACAAGGTCCGCGTGATTTTTTAGCAACTTTCTCAATGCTCCTGTCTTTTCTTTAAAAGCTTGAGCATTTTGCCTGTAGCCGTGTATACAGAGTATCTTTAGCTTTCTGGTGCTGGTCATTAGTCAAGGTCTTAAGCTGCTGAAAGGGGAAAAAATTTTTTTTTAGCATTTAGCATCTGTAGACCTACAACCTAATGAAAATGACAGCAGCTGTTTTTATTAAACATACCAATTTGTACTAGAATCTATAACTGGCTATTTATAATAATTTAATTAAGCTAAACAATCATTTATAGTTTAATCATATATTTAATAATTACTCTTAGACTTAAGTAAGACAACCCCACAAAAACAATGCTTTAAATCATAAGTATCTTACTCATACTGGCCTGCTGTAAATCAACTGCCCAAAAATACCTCAGCTATCAGTTTATTTTGAAAGATTGATGAAGCGGTTTGTTTATTTTTAAATAATTCCAAACGGAAAAGAAAATTGAGATATTCAAGTTCTAACTTGTTCTTGTAAAATTCAGAAACTGCTGGAATTCCTCTCCACTTGAATTTTACTTCTTTAAGTTTTTTTTAGAAATGTTTTATTAAATTAGATTCTGGTATTCTAGGCCTAACAAAAATGCATAAAGAAATACTTGAAATAGGCTGAGTGATTTCCTAATGTTTTTGTGTGTTTCGATTGATTATAGGGTAATCTATCGTTTTAGCGTAATCAATTCGGTCGCCACTAGTAATGTAGGGATAAGGTAACTAATAAATATGGCTTAAATATGAATATATTTTAGTATATTCTACTAAAATACTAAAGATAATTGAATATTAAACCACATTTAAAGGTTAAATCAATAAAAATGTCTTGAAATTAAGGTTTGACAACGATGTTCCAGATACTAAAATTGCTATTAAAAACAGCGGCCATCTTAAGAAAATATTATTTTGAGTCATTTCCCTTTCATTTCTATTTGTATAGAAATGTATTGATGTTTGCTATTAAATACGTTTGTCTTGTGTTTAAATACAAAGCATGCGTTGTTTTTTTTTTCTGACCTTTAAACAATTTAATTGACTGACAATAAACATCAGTTCTAGAATTATTATTATGAGATGCAATTTTATACATTAAGAAACTCCCTATTTTTATAGAGCTACCACTACATATCTAATGTTTATTTAAATATTAGTTTGAGTTAATTGTTATTGCTTGTGTTATTGTTTGTTTGCTATTTTCATGCTTTTTTCCTTTAATTAGTGATTTAATCATAAATGACGTCACGTTTTTTTTTACCTCTCTTCACCTTAAACCCCCCACCCCTCCCCCCATTTTCGCCGTCACGAAATAGTCGTAATGTCGAACATTACCTTTTTGGCCTGCCTGTTAAGTTAAGCCATAATTCAAACGAAAAAGAATTTTTTCGGCCTTTTTGTATTAGGCGAAATACATAATGTTTCACGTTTCTTACCCCTCCCCTTTCCCGCGTAAAACGTCGTCTCAAAATCAGTTACTCCACCCCTTAAGGGCATGGGCGGGTGATGAGTACCAACTTCCTTATTTCCGAGTCTAAAGATGTAATACTTGGCTAATAGTTATAACTCAAAGAGTTAAGCATAAAAATATTTTTTTTAATTCTTTAAATCTTCCGTTGCCATGGTGACGGCGGCCATATTGGATTTTATTGACGATTTTTAAATGGAAATAACTCAAAAATGGTTTGTTCAAATTTCATGAAAACTTAATATAGTCTGCAGACACATGTGTTTAAGACTTCTGATAGATAACATTTTCAAAAAAGAAAATAGTTTTTTTTTTTACTTTTTTTTTAAAAACATTACTGTAAAAATTTCATTATTTCGTCCAATTTTTTCACTATTTCAACAACAAAAATTTTTTTTTTACAAAAATTCCAAAAGTGTTCTATCAGTTTTCTTTGAACATATATAAAGAGTAACTGGAGCAAATTTAGTTCAGTTCTGATAATTATTAACAAAGTTATTTCAACAATTGTACAAAAAAACATCAAACTGAGAAAAACGCAAAAAACTAACAAAAAGTTGCAAAAAATGAACATTTATCGCTGTATGTCACTAAAATCGACCACATTTATAGCCTGAAGTATGGTGCTGCTGAATATATTCCTTCTGAGCTTGTTCGGCTGTTAGTTTTCTTTTTTTCTGGCGCTGTTTGTTTTACCTAGAGTTGTAGTAAAGCTGTTGTCATGGCGTCTTTTTTCGCGTCTTCACTGGGTCCTCGACTATGGTTTCCTTCTTTTGACAGCAATGCCATAGCATGCCTGGGCCCAAAATTGAATTATGCTATCACAGAAACAGCAGTATATTTTGCATGGTCTCATGTCTAAAGCCAATTATGATAAGACGTCTTTGTTTATTGTGAAAGGCCTTGTTCTGGATTCTTTTGCAGTTGTATACTTACGGTTTACAACATTTTTATTACTGCCACACCATGCTTGAAGCAAACCCTTTACACTGTTTTCATCAAAAGTAGCCACTACATCACAGTGTGCGAGGAGATGTATTGATAACATCAAGAAGCAAATCACAGTCGACAATAATTCTGCATGGCTGTGGTTTACAATTAGTACTACTAGTACTAGATGTAACAGTGCTTTCTTCTGTCTGTAAAAACTGTGTCTTACATTGCCGCAGTTTCTTAGTAAATGTGCATATTACATCTGCACCAGTGCTTGTCTGAATAGTGCTAGATTTAGTAGAGGTAGCTGCAATCAGTTGCATTCGGACGAGCCCTAGCTTTAGTAAATTAGTTAGATGTGTGTATCTATTTTTAGCGAGTATTTTGTTCTACGCATTATCGAAAGAGAAACAAATTAAATCGTCTCACTGCTTATGATAATTCACACAAACTAATCTAAACTGTTAATAGTATATTTAATTGAAATAATTATATGTTAAAATAATGTAAGTATTTTACAGAAGCTTAGAGAAACAAAACTAGATCAAACTTAGCAACGCGCTGAAACTAAGGGAATGTTTACTCCCGAAGCGAAACGACCAATCGCTAACTAGCTTCCGCCGTCGTATGCCAATGAAAAAATTGAGGTCAAAAATTTGCATACCGGAAAAACCCGACTGAGTAAAATAAACAACTTTATGACGTAGAAAAATAATCACATTAAAATATGTATTTTGATTGGTCATTTAATTTTAGAACAAATAAAGAAAGGAGGTCACGGCCTTTCCATTGATATGAAACACATTAGGTTTCCGCGAAGCCTAATAGTACTTTTCTAGGTAGAAAAATTGCTATTTTTACCAAAAAATTAAACAAAAGACCATGTACACACTACATTGAACCCGGTTTTTCATAATTAAATACTGTTTTTAGGGTCATAACAATGTCATTTTTAGATTCAACGATGGTTATTCTGTATAGATCAAGTAAAAGTGGGAAATCGATGATTTAGTGGATTTATGACGAAAAGTACACCCGCCCATGCCCTTAAGTGCGTGATGTCATTTATGGTAGATGTCGTCCTAACCTCCAATACACATTTTGAACAACCTTTGTTGTCAAAATGTTGATACCAAATACCCAAAATGAGTTATATGGGGTTGTCCATAAACGATGTCACATATGCTATTCTAATGTGACGTCAATTTACGCAGGACTGCAATTTATGACCTATAATGAAGGGGTGATCGGGGGGGGGGGGATGAGTGACGTCAATTACAGAAGACTTCTATAAAGCTGTGCTCAATGAAAATGAGGAACATAAAGCGTTCGTTTTCATGCATACCTTTGCTCATAACCAATGATCATAACTATTGCAAGCCTGTTGTCTTTAGAGGTGTAAACAACCTCAGCACATCATCCCCGCCAAAAAGGGCCTGCCACTAAATGCCTACCGGCGAAAATAGGCCGCACTACATTGACTCCAAATGAAATAACTTCTGACAATAAGGCTCAAACCAACTAGCTCCTGGCAACGATATTCGACAAGAATCCAAGTTAATTATTGGCTTGCAGGTAAAATTGGACAAAACAGAAGTTTCGCGACATGGGGCATAACAAAAGATCAACCCTTAATACGACAACAGCTAATGTAAAAAGCCAGAGCTCAGTATAGGCTTGAGTTTAATATAGAAATAGTGTTAGCAGTGGACGGTGCGTTAGGAATACGGCAGTCGGCTAAACGCCCGAGTCCGACGATGTCTGAACATCAAGTTTGTCTTTTATGAAGTGCGGAGCACCTTTAAGAGCTGAGCTTGGGGAGGGGGAGGGGGTCCCTGTTGACACCACCACTAGCGCTGCTTATGTCCACATATCAATCACAAGTTTTGCGTGGAGCTTAATGGACAGACGAAGTTTATATGTGGGACCGGGAGTCTAAATGTATTTACGGAAGCCGCTGTGTCACAGGCATTTTACAGCCGATCGTCTCAGGGCAGCAGGTTGCAGAAATTAAAAGCACGTGAATTCGTATAGTAGAGGGAGAACATCATGCCTCTGTAATAAATTAAACACCAATATAATTTACCGTACTAAAGTCATTTAGATCTATTCGTCAGACTAAACGTCGCTAAAGTCTCAACGCAATACTGCCTGTTTTGACTTTTTTAATTACGCGGTATCTCTTTCTTTAACATTAGCCTAATGACAAATGACGTCACGCGCGCCGAGAACTTGGTGATGTTGTGCTTAGTGGGGGATGAAACGGCGGGGTCGAGAAAAATGACGAATTTCTTTTTTTAAACAGACGAATAAGTGATAGATTCTAATTTTCCTACGAACTATAGGTTGATCTAGTTTTTTTTTTCTAGGGGGAGATATCACTACATAGTGGGTGTTTTTTGTTTTTGTAATAAAGGATGGTGGGGATGGGTAAACATCGACTATTGAACAAATAAAAAAACTGATGAAAGCAGAAGGCAAAGAAAAAAAACCATGTGGTATTCAGATGTAACTAATTAAAATTTAAAACTATTTTTATAAACACAATAATCTTAATTCAGAAAAAGTGTAGGCCAAAGACTAATGTCCACAGACAAAATAAACAACTAGGCTTAAATGGATCACCCATAAACAGTGCCGGCGCCAGGTTATTTAGTTAATAAAAGCGCCCCCCCCCATCTGCAATTTTTTTCATGCCCCCGTATTATCAGAGGCGTAGCGACCCTTCCCGGCTCCCGGGGACAAGCTTACGATTTGTACCCCCCCCCCCCTCAAACTTTCAATTTGTTTTTCCAACCCATTTTGGCGCCCCGTCCCCCCCGTCCCCCCCCCCCCCCCGCCTACGGACAGCACCCTAGGCGACAGCCTAGTTCGCATTATAGGTAGCGCCGGTCCTGTCCATAAATGACGTCATACTTTTCCCGATGAATTCCCTTTCCCCCAATCGTCACTAAAAGCAAGATGATGATTTAATATCATATCGCAGTTCTACTATACCCGAACGCGTAATCACAATTTCTAACGAAAACGAATATATTCTTCATCATTTTTAAAAAAAAAATATTTTACCCCGTCCCATATTTTGAGTCCAACGTCATTTATGAAGAATATGGACGACCTAATAATTGACAAGTTCATCAGTACAAAAGGGTTTAATAAATGATGGACCTCCCAAAAGGTTTTGAGATCTTGGATGTACATACATACATAGCCTTCATTTCAATTGAAATTAAAGATAAGAATATGGCCCTCTGCCCTACTTATATTAAACAAGACAACTATGTATATTCAACAACAAAGTCAACACAATACACATACGAATAGACATTTGTATCAAGGGAAACTACTCTAAATTTTATTTGGAAAGATGGCCGCTGTTTTTATCTACTAATATTTATCTCAAAGACCTAGTTTAAAGTTAGTTTCATGATATTTTAAATTGTTTTGGTCACTGATTGTTATTTTTAATCAATTATCTGTTATATTTTGTAAAATTTGACTTAAATATACTTATTTAAACAAATATATTCATCAGTTACCTCACCCGCACATTACTACTGCAGCCGAATTGATTACGCTAAAACGATAGATTACCGATTATAGGCCTAATAATACTAGATTTAGATCTAGAATCTAGACCTAATCTAGATCTAGAAGTTTTGGCCTATAAGCCTATAGTTTATATTTATAATTTTAAAAAAATCAATACGTTCAACTGGACTGGAGGGGAACGTGAAGCGGGGAATAAAATACGCTATAAAATGGTTAGGCCTAACCGTTAAATGGAGTTTTACCTTAAATAATAAATAGGGCCTATAGGGCCTACTTTACGGAGTTTTACCAGTGTCTGCTCCCTCTTTCGTACTCCAAAGCAATGTTGGGATTACCCTATTTTGTATTTCTTATTAATATAAAGTATTATAAAGTTGGTCTGTTGATGCGTCAGGCCTACTTCTTGATCTTTTTATTTATGGTCACACTAATTACCGTGAAAATGATACTTCATGCTTAACTCCCACTAACTGAAATTATTTATAATTAATTATGAATTCTAAAAAAATTTACCAATGATCGCGCAATTAATTTAATTAAAACTTTCATGAGCATTTCTCGATTATAAATCAAATATTATATCGTCCAGAAAAATTATATGAAATATTCACACTATTCCCATTCCGTTATTAGTTAAATATTTTTATAAGAAAATACGAGGAAGTTTAAGTTGGATAACTCCCTCTTAATTTTTTTTATAATAGTAATATAGGTATAAAGGCTAATAGTAATATGTTTGTTTTTAAGCTATTGATTAATGACTCTCACAATATGAACTTTGGTGCTTCTAAGATTTTCTTACAATTCGCGTATTTTGGAAAAAGAAAAACACTATATTTCAATCAGAGTATCAAGATGTGCATGCTATAATATTGGCCCTCGTCCATGCAGGATGGGAGGGTTCCCACTCCGTCCCTACCTGAACCACCTGAATTAGAAAAATAAACTAGAGAAAGTATCACGTGACAAAATCACCTGCTGAATGTTACAATAAGGATATGCAGTGTTTCTGTCAAAGATACCTGAAAGAAACTCTTGTGCATGAAAATGAAAAAAAAATTGGTGTATAACATCATCATGATTGACCATACGCCCTACTTCTGTTGTAAAGTAGTAGGCCTGCATATTTTATAGTCTACATTTTTAAAATATAGGCCTATTTATTAAAAAAAAAATTTTTATTAAACAGCACTTAATATTTCATAAAAATGTCATCATTTGTTAATTTTAAAAGAAAATTGTTGATATTTTTAAAATTAAAATCCTATCCATTTTAATTAAGTTTAGATGAGTAACTGATTAGCCTCGGAAATTATCAAACACTTGAAATAAGGGAGACAAATTATTCAGAAATAACACCAACAATGGGATATTGTGGCAAGGGACGAAACTGTGTCTCAGTAACTTGTTGTACTGTTATTACTGTTAATTTTTAATGGCATATGGCTACTTTAAACAAACTAAACAGACACAATATGCACATATGGAGAAAAAAAAACATAACCATAAGCACACACACACAAAAATTCATTTATGCCTGTTTTGTCTTTCGCAAATTAGATTTTGACATGCCTACATCTGCTAAGTAAAATTGTAAAGGCGTGTCTACTACTATCTACTTGAGTTGGACTACGAGTAAAATTGTAAAGAAGTATCTACTACTATCTACTTGAGTGGACTACGAGTAAAATTGTAAAGAAGTATCTACTGCTATCTACTTGAGTTGGACTACGAGCAAAATTGTAAAGAAGTATCTACTACTATCTACTTGAGTGGACTACGAACAAAATTGTAAAGAAGTATCTACTACTATCCACTTGAGTGGACTACGAGCAAAATTGTAAAGAAGTATCTACTACTATCTACTTTATGAGTTAAAGTACGAGTAAAATTGTAAAGAAGTATCTACTACTATCTACTTTATGAGTTAAAGTACGAGTAAAATTGTAAAGAAGTATCTACTACTATCTACTTTATGAGTTAAAGTACGAGTAAAATTGTAAAGAAGTATCTACTACTATCCACTTGAGTGGACTACGAGTAAAATTGTAAAGAAGTATCTACTGCTATCTACTTGAGTTGGACTACGAGCAAAATTGTAAAGAAGTATCTACTACTATCTACTTGAGTGGACTACGAACAAAATTGTAAAGAAGTATCTACTACTATCTACTTGAGTTGGACTACGAGCAAAATTGTAAAGAAGTATCTACTACTATCTACTTGAGTTGGACTACGAGCAAAATTGTAAAGAAGTATCTACTACTATCTACTTGAGTTGGACTACGAGCAAAATTGTAAAGAAGTATCTACTACTATCTACTTGAGTTGGACTACGAGCAAAATTGTAAAGAAGTATCTACTACTATCTACTTGAGTAGACTACGAGTAAAATTGTAAAGAAGTATCTACTACTATTACTACTATCTACTTGAGTGGACTACGAGTAAAATTGTAAAGAAGTATCTACTACTATTACTACTATCTACTTGAGTGGACTACGAGTAAAATTGTAAAGAAGTATCTACTACTATCTACTTGAGTGGACTACGTGGGTCCTCCATCCAATCATTCACAGTTCACCTTATAGTTACAGTTCACAAGTGTGATAATCACTAGGAACATGGTGTTATACACACAGTGGAATGTATATAGAAAATATAGACTTATAATAACAGTCAAGTGCTCCACCCCCGGAGAAAAGTCCGGATGAAACTTCTTTTTAACTTTTTTTTTCTAAATAACGAGAAATTTTGCAGTCTTGGCACTTGGTTATGCTAAAACCGTTTGTTTAAATACAAGTGCTATCTAAACGTCATGCTTGTTTTTTTTTTTTAATCGAGGTCCTCCCTGGAAGAAACTCTGCCCCTCCTTTGATACGCCTCTGCCCATCAGTGACTTGATTGAAGCTGAAAACATCCAATCTATGTTCTTAAAACTCTTGGCGTTCAAAGTGTGTAGACAAAACGACGTTAAAAACAAACATTTAAAAACAATGGGGGCAAGTCTACCTTAACTCACAAGATAAAACGATTAGCTACGACCATATTTTACTGGATCTATTTTTATTTCTTTTTTTTTTGCAAATTTAATAATTACAAAAAAAAAATATGATCAACATTATAATAATAATAGTGATAAATAAAATTTTTGTAAACTTGTATACAAATATACATGCAACAATTCAAAAACATTTGATGTCAAGTTAAGTCTGACAAGTTCAAAATATCATTCAACAAAATTGTAAATAAAAACTTCAGTTCAAAATGTTAAAAACTGTCATAAACTGTTATTCAACAATAGTAGAAAAAACAATGTGTGAAAAAAATAATTTAAATTGTCATAAATTGTCATTCAACAATATTTATAAATATTTAAATAATTACAAATGTAACCCAACAGATATAAATAATTTTTCAAGCGTACATGATCACCGTCCAAGATATGAGGTAAAAATATGATTTTCAAAACATGAGGTCATATTATGATTTTCAAAATATAAGGTCATATGATTTTCAAAACATGAGGTCATATTATGATTTTCAAAACATGAGATCATATTATGATTTTCAAAATATAAGGTCATATGATTTTCAAAACATGAGATCATATTATGATTTTCAAAACATGAGGTCATTAGAGAATGTTTGAAGCTGTGTGGTTTAAAATGTAACATTGAACCAACTCAGAATGGAGCAATTTTCAACCTGGTTGACAACTACGCGCCAAGTCCGCGCAGTCAAACTTTTGACAAGGCTTTCTTCTCTTCCTTAGTGGCCAAATATTTCTGTGCGCACGGCTCGAAGATTGGAATGACGGAGCCAATGAGGGCCATGATCCCACAGAAGATGAAAGCATAGTTCCAGGACAAGGTGGCATCACGGATCAGACCTGCGGGCACGTGCAATGTTTTGGTCAGTCTAAGACACGAAATGTGTGTACGTGAATGTTTTGGTCAGTCTGACACGAAATGTGGGTACATGCAATGTTTTGGTCAGTCTAAGACACGAAATGTGCGGTATGCTGATTAGATTACAGACGTTTTAATTTATTGAATGTCACACAGAATTTGGGCTCAATCCTTTAACAAAAGTACACAAATGATCGGCCTGGTTTTTACACTGACTTACCACAAATAATGGGTCCTGGTAGCAGACTTGTTGCCATGGAGATGGTGATCAGACCATATGAGCTGCTCAGCTTTTCAACACCTGGTCAAATAATTTTTTTTAGAATTTTTTAAGAAGTGGATACAAACATGTAATCAAAATATACAACATACTAGGAAGCATAACCAATATAATTTAATTTTGTTTTGTTTTATTTAACCGAATGTTTAAGCCTTTAATAATTTTCCACTGATTTAATTACTGAGAAGATTTGGAGTCATCCATAAATGACGTCACGCTTTTTTGGACGATTTTTACCCCCCTCCCTCCCCTCCGTCACACGTCATCACAAAAAGCCAGACCCCCCCCCCCTAAAATGACGTCACACCTCAGCCTACGACCCCCTCAAAATTGCTGTTTAATATTTCTTAAACCGTCGGAATTTTCCAAAATCTTGTCTGAACTCTCTCAACATTGAGTATTTTGATCAATCCCTATTACAATTTATTGAAACCGTTATCTAAAACGCGAAATAACGGCTAAAACTAATTTTCTAACACTGCTTTTTTGTAATGCAAAAGTGTGACGTCACACCATCTAAATACCCCCCCCCCCCCTTCATCACACACCGTCATAAAATTACGGACCCGCCCCCCTTCCCCCTACGAGTGTGACGTCATTTATGGACGACCCCTTTAACAAAAGACCTATCCTGTCTAAAGACACTGACCTAATCAACTTTTAAACCTAACATAAGAACTACCTAGACCCTCCAGGTGTTGACCTACCTAGAGCCCTGGAAGTGACCTAATAGATGACCTACCTAGAGCCTCTGCCAACAGTACAGCTATCAACGCCCAGAAGGCGCCACCAAAGAACCCGTACAACGCGGCGTATGTTGCCATGGCAGCGAATGACGTCATTGCCGGTACAATAATGTTCAGGACCGCACTGATGGCTATACAACCAATAAATCTGTGAAACAATCACGTCATTAGTTCAGACAGTTTTTGGAGTAGACATTTGTAGTGTAGGGGTGAACATTATCAGGAGGAAAATAACATTTGCAGGGTGTGAGTAAATATTTTCATGATACCATTGCCAGTTTCCGGTAGGTTAAAGACTGACTAAAGTTTCTCCGCTGGGATGCAAGATTTGAAACCTCCCTGAGCCCTACCCATAAAGGATTCGGCCTTTTCAGGTTGCTTTCACTAGAAGATAAAGTGGTCGCACTACTTACCCAAATCTTTTGGGGATGAAATTAAAATCCGAGAACCACCCTAAACAAAAGCGCCCCAAGAGATCTGTGATGCCAATGATGGAGACCAACAGGGCGGCACTGTTCCTGTCCTGGCCATTCTGTTACAACAGCAAAAACAGTTTGATGAGTTTTTGTTTTAATTATTTACTTGTTAACTAACATCCATTTGTAAATAATTAGAAACTAAATTTTAATTGTTTACAAGTCAGCCTCCTGCTTAAATTACAATTATTTATATGTTAACCTGTCATGTCAACCTGTCATTATGTCAAACTGTCATTATGTCAACCTGCCACTGTATACACCTACAGATACCCCCCCCCCCCAACCAACACAACCTGCTAACAGACTTACGCTCTCTGCAAACGCCGGCAGCATGAAGAAGATGTTGGGGTAGCCAAAATTGGCCAGCACGCAGGAGAAGGCGTACATCAGGAAGACGGGGTTCGTCACCAGGGACCAGTTGAACAGCTTCGGCTTGTTCGGGTCCTTGACCTTTGCCTTGTTGCTGGCCTTGACCTTGGTCTTGTTCTCGCTCCCCCCGGGCCGCGAGAGACAGCCCAGGTCCAGGCACCGGTTGTTGAGGTCAGCCATGTCCTCGCGGGGAATGTTCTGGAGCGAGGCCATGAAGATGTCGCCGTTGCTGGCGTACTGTGATGGCGTCAGGCGACCACTCGTCACATCCGGTGCCAGCAGGTGCATGCCAGGTTTACGGAGGTTCGTCTCCCCTTTGTAAATTAAATTCCGACTTCCGGAAAGCGCCAGGTTTTTGTCGTTCTCGTAAAGTTCCCAGTTGCCAGAGTTGTTGTTGAGGAGTTTCTCCATCTCCACGCCGTCGTTTCTCATGTCCTTGTCCGTACTGTCCTCTCTGTGTATGTGGTCCTGGTCCTCTTCACACTTTACTGTGGGCACCCTCCCCTCCTCTGTGTTATTCGTCTCACCCTCTGTAACTTTTGTTCGCTTGACCTTTGGCCTGTAACTGCTAAGTGGTCTAAACAGCATGGCGCATGCGCAGACGTTGAGAGTGATGGCGCCAAGGATGAGCAGACACCCGCTGAGGTCGTACGTGTCCAGGAGCACACGCATGATGTTCGGGAGCACGAAGGAGCCCACGCCGGAGCCCGACACGGAGATGCCGTTGGCCAGGCTTCGACGCTTCCTGAAGTGGCATCCGACCATCACGACACAGGGGCTGTAGGACAGGCCGAACCCTATACCTGAACACGGGGAGACAGCATTAGACAGGGTTGTAGGACAACCCAAAACCCAACCCTACACCTGAACACGAGGAGACAGCTTTAGACAGGGTTGTAGGACAACCCCAAACCCAACCCTAGACCTGAACACTAGGAGACAGCTTTAGACAGGGTTGTAGGACAACCCCAAACCCAACCCTACACCTGAACATTAGACAGCAGGTAGTTAATATGGTGGTGACTCACCTGTGACCGCGTAAGTCAGGTACAGGTTCCAGAACGAGGGCATGTAGGCAGTCATGATGAAGCCGATGGACGTGAGAATTCCTCCGACGAAGACAACTTTCCGACACGTGAAGCGTACCGCCAACATGTTGGAGAACAGCCCTGTCAAATTACACGAGAGATGTGACAATGGTCAAGTCAAATTACACGAGAAATGTGACAATAGTCACGTCAAATCACACGAAAGATGTGACAATAGTGATGTCAAATTACACGACAAATGTGACAATAGTGATGTCAAACAGCCACGAGAGATGTCACGGAGAGCAGTACCACTAAATGACACAGTTGACATTTACAATCGTGTGGACGTTAACGTGGACAGGTGTCATGTGACATTTGATTCTCTAGACTAAAGTAACACCTGAAGAACTCTAGACCTCCGTGACCTATACAATAGGTCATGTCGAGTATCGCTATAATCACTGACACTCTTTCGTAGACCAAACATGAAGGTCATGTCCTTGACCGTATGGCAACTCAACACTCACCTAGACCAAGCATGAAGGTCATGCCCTTGACCTGTATGGTAACTCAACACTCACCTAGACCAAGCATGAAGGTCATGCCCATGCCCTGTATGATGCCCAGCTCCTGGGCACTGGCCTGGTACTTGTCCTGGAACTCAACAAACAAAACTCCAAACGACTTGACTCCGCCCACGATCAGCATGTGCATACCGAAACAGCCTACACGTGAGTGAGACAGGTGAGTTGGTTTAAAGCAACAACAGCCTACACGTGAGTGAGACAGGTGAGTTTAAAGCAACAACAGCCTACACGTGAGTGAGACAGGTGAGTTTAAAGCAACAACAGCCTACACGTGAGTGAGACAGGTGAGTTTGTTTAAAGCAACAACAGCCTACACGTGAGTGAGACAGATGAGTTTGTTTAAAGCAACAGCAGCCTACACGTGAGTGAGACAGATGAGTTTGTTTAAGGGCATGGGCGGGTGATGAGTACCAACTTCCTTATTTCCGAGTCTAAAGATGTAATACTTGGCTAATAGTTATAACTCAAAGAGATAAGCATAAAAATATTTTTTTTAATTTTTTAAATCCTCCGTTGCCATGGTGACGGCGGCCATATTGGATTTTATTGACGATTTTTAAATGGAAATAACTCAAAAATGGTTTGTACAAATTTCATAAAAACTTAATATAGTCTGAAGACACATGTGTTTAACACTTCTGATAGATTACATTTTCAAAAAAGACGATAGTTTTTTTTTTACTTTTTTTTCCTATACATCACTGTAAAAATTTCATTATTTCGTCCAATTTTTTCACTATTTCAACAATAAAAAAAAAATTTTTTTTTAATTTCCAAAAGTGTTCTATCAGTTTTATTTGAACATATATACAGAGTAACTGGAGCAAATTTAGTTCAGTTCTGATAATTATTAACAAAGTTATTTCACTAATTGTACACAAAAGTATCAAACTGAGAAAAACGCAAAAAACCAACAAAAAGTTGCAAAAAAAGAAAATTTACAGCTGTATGTAACTAAAATTGACCACATTTATTGCCTGAAGTATGGTGCTGCTGAATATATTTCTTCTGAGCTTGTTCAGCTGTTAGTTTCCTTTTTTTCTGGCTTTCTTTGTTGTACCTAGAGCTGTAGTAAAGCTGTTGCGAAGGCGTCTTTTTTGGCGTCCTTCATTGAGTCTTCGACTATGGTTTCCTTCTTTTGACAGCAATGCCATGGCATGCATGGGCCCAATACTGAATTATGCTATCGCAGAAACAGCAGTATATTTTGCATGGTCTCATGTCTAAAGCCAATTATGATAAGACGATGTCTTTGTTTATTATGAATGGCCTTGTTCTGGATTCTTTTGCAGTTGTATACATACGGTTTACAACATTTTTATTACTGCCACACCATGCTTGAAGCAAACCCTTTACACTTTTTTCATCAATAGTAGCCACTACATCACAGTTACACTCTGGGCAAGGAAATGTATTGATAACATCAAGAAGCAAATCACAGTCGACAATAATTCTGCATGGCTGTTGTTTACAATTAGCACTACCATACTAGATGTAACAGTGCTTTCTTCTGTCTGTAAAAACTGTCTTACATTGCCGCAGTTTCTTAGTAAATGTGCATATTACATCTGCACCAGTGCTTGTCTGAATAGTGCTAGATTGAGTAGAGGTAGATGCAATCAGTTGCATTCGGATGTGCCTTTGCTTTAGTAAATTCGTTAGATGTGTGTATCTATTTTTAGCGAGTGTTTTGTTCTACCCATTATCGAAAGAGAAACAAATTAAATCGTCTGACTGCTTATGATAATTCACACAAACTAATCTAAACTGTTAAAAGTATATTTAATTTAAATAATTATATGTTAAAATAATGTAAGTATTTCACAGAAGCTTAGAGAAACAAAACTAGATCAAACTTAGCAACGCGCTGAAACTAAGGGATTGTTTACTTACGAAGCGAAACGACCAATCGCTAACTAGCTTCCGCCGTTGAATGCCAATGAAAAAATTGAGGTCAAAAATTTGCATACCGGAAAAACCCGACTGAGTAAAATAAACAACTTTATGACGTAGAAAAATAATCACATTAAAATAGGTATTTTGATTGGTCCTTTAATTTTAGAACAAATAAAGAAAGGAGGTCACGGCCTTTCCATTGATATGAAACACATTAGGCTTCCGCAAAATCTAATAGTACTTTTCTAGGTCGAAAAATGTCTATTTTTACCGAAAAAGTGAACAAATTACCCTGAACACACTACTTTGAACCCGGTTTTTCATAAATAAATAATGTTTTCAGGGTCATAACAATGTCATTTTTAGATTCAACGATGGTTATTCTGTATAGATCAAGTAAAAGTGGGAAATCGATGATTTAGTGGATTTATGACGAAAAGTACACCCGCCCATGCCCTTAAAGCAACAGCAGCCTACACGTGAGTGAGACAGATGAGTTTGTTTAAAGCAACAACAGCCTACACGTGAGTGAGACAGGTGAGTTTGTTTAAAGCAACTGCAAAATATATCTCATTGACATGGTAAAAACTAAACATGAATTTTGGAGCTTTGTGTATTGGGAAATAATTCAAGATATGTGTCACTGGTTTTGGGGCGAAGAAAGAAACATTAATGTTAAATAATGACAATTTAAATTCGTTAAGAGCCCAAGACAGATCCATGAATGACACACGACAGACCCATGAATGACCCAAGACAGATCCATGAATGACCCACGACAGACCCATGAATGACCCAAGACAGATCCATGAATGACCCACGACAGACCCATGAATGACCCACGACAGACCCATGAATGACCCAAGACAGACCCATGAATGACCCAAGACAGACCCATGAATAACCCACAAATGACCCACCTATAACAACGACCCACGCCCATCCTCTGTCTATAGGGACACCGTTATCTTCTTCAACATCGGAACCATTGTCAGCAGTCTCTACAACTTTAGAACCATTGGCAGCAGTCTCTACAACCATAGAACCATTGGCAGCATACATGTCCTCTCTCCCTAGTTCAGCTCTGGGGGCTGTGGTCTCACCATTGACAGCCATACTCACTGGAAAAAAAAAGAAAATTCTTGGTGCTTATGCTGGTAAAATACATTGTGGTTTATTTATTTTTATCTTTGATTATAAAATATAATATTTCTCACTTCGACTTAATGACGAAACGTTATTTAATGTGCTATTTTTTTTATGCCTTCGTAATATTTCTGTTTTATTTTTTTTTCAACAATATCACGGCTCGTTTTTAAACTGCTGGTACTAGTGTAACACTTGGAGCAACTCGCAGAAGATTGAGAACTCCATTTTTATCAGAGCTACTTTTTAAACTGCTGGTACTATGACGTTTTTAAGGGCGTGAAACAGTGGGAGAGAAAAAAAAATGAGGAAGATAAAAAAAAGTAAACACACAACAGAGTATTGAATTTCGTGAACTACTCAGGGAGAATTATTTTCCACGAACGAAAATATCTTGGCGAACAAGACGGCCGAAATATCACGATAACTCGGCTGATGGGTGAAATCGATTTCAAATGAAAATTTAATTGTTTTGTTTGTCAGATAATGAGTGGCTATCTCTAGCTTTAAACAGATTTAAAAAAAAAAACAGAACTTTGGAGAGGGAGACACAATGAAAACAGAGGACGAGGAAACCTAAAAACACAACAATAACACTTTGTTTGTTTACATAGACTTCTGTATAGTAGTTGTATTTTAGTCAGGTTGAAAAAAAAATGTTCTGACCGAATGTTTTCTCAACGACCTGAATAATAACGGTAATTTCAAGGAATTGTCGTTGAATCCTGGGATTTCGTGGTTTGGTGAATTATGGGATTTCGTGGTTTGGTGAATTATGGGATTTCGTGGTTTAGAAGTGTTTCTCAAGGTCAAGGTTCAGGAAGCTGTTCAGACACATGGCCCGCACATTTTCGTGATGGACTGATTAGACTAATTACCGGGGCTCGTACTGGCTAGAGACTAATTAGGTCAGTCCTGTGGTCTCGGGACCGACTAACGTCAAAGATTCCACGGGCATTACCCACCCCCGGGCATTACCCCACGCAGAGCATTACCCCACCCAGAGCATAACCCCACCCCCTTACACTCAGACCATCCCAACCCCTCAGAGAGCCCACCCCCCCCCCCCACACACACGCCCCAGCTATCACTTAAACCAGATACCGAGGAGCTCGATAAAATGACCATCAGAGCTATCATGGCCGGCAGCTGCTGTTTGTTTTTAAATCCCTTTCCTGTCTGCTGTAGAGTGCTCACCCGTATCTATAAATAGAAAATAATAGCGGAAGTGGGGTGACGTCAAACTCAGATATTGGATAGGAAGGATTGGAAGGATTAACTTTCAGTGTCAGTAAACGGGAGGGGGGGGGGGGGGTGCAGGGATGAATGAATGGGCTTTAAAAAAATAATTTCATTCATCTTTGCAACAGCTATTGGTGGTTTAGCCATTGTTAGGTTGGTTGTTTAGCCATTGTTAGGTTGGTGGTTTAGCCATTGTTAGGTTGGTTGTTTAGCCATTGTTAGGTTGGTGGTTTAGCCATTGTTAGGTTGGTTGTTTAGCCATTGTTAGGTTGGTGGTTTAGCCATTGTTAGGTTGGTGGTTTAGCCATTGTTAGGTGACACAATTTTCGTGAGAGTAAACAGTGAGAGATGGGGGGGGGGGGGCAGTGAGAACCTGAGACACGTGCGTCTAACCTAGGTGGTCCGTGGTTCTAAATTTATCGGACCAAGATCTCGTCAGCCAGATGGCAATTTTGTATCTGGGTAGAGGAATGGGACGGTCGCAAAAACTCACTCAACGTTTATCGTCAGGTACGGGGGTTAGGGTGGGGTCCACGCCTGGTCGGTCCGTGTGAGGCGTGGTAGTGTCCACGTGGAGCGTGGCAGTGTCTATTTTTAGAGAGCCAACTCCAAAATGCCTAACCTGATTACAAAATGTGAAATATTTTCTGTCTTGTACAAATACGGGGAGGGGTTGGTATGGTCAAGGTAAGAGAAATGTTACAGTCTCACCTGACATTCAACATTTGTGGTTAGCTGAGCGTAATGTCATGTGGGGGATTGGCATGTGGAGAAATGACATGTGGGGTAAATGACAGTTGGGGTAAATGACAGGTGGGTAAATGACATTGTTTTGTTACACGGTACAGTACACTCAACAAATCAGCAGACATGTCGGTAGCTAAGGTAGCAACGGGTATCGCTGATGTGCATGACATTACTGGTGTGTGACGTCACCGGATCTATGACACCACTGAACTTGTGACATAAGTGCATGAATGACATCAGTGGGTGTATGACATCATAATGTATGTGACCGTGTGACATCACTCAGTATACGACATTGCTGTATTTATGACATCGCTGTATTTATGACATCACCGTATGTATCGAAAGGCTCAACCACAAGTGTAAACATACCACCTTTCGATTTCAATTATCTTTCAACGTATCATATTCTCGTTTATTTACGATCATATTTTATATCCGAAAATAACCCCGTTTGAAGTAATAAAAGAAAATAATATGTATAACACCAATTAGGATTGATCAAATATTTACTAGAAATGTTATCCTGCACCCACCCCCACCCAGAAGAATTATTTTCAATCTGTAAATTCTAACAATGATTTCTGCCAGACGCAGACTTTGGTCCGGCACAATCAATACCATCCAAATAAACGCTAATTGGAGTCGTCTGCTAGAGAAACGGCGCCTCGCGTGCCGGCACACAATATGGCGGTCTGCTCGCGCGTGAGTGACTCCTGGGTACTCTCGTCTTGGTCTCGTGTGGACAGTTTATTTATAGATTGGCTTCTGTATTACATCAGTTTACATTTTTTTAAAAATCATCAATTTTAAAATGTTAAAAAATCATTGTATTACTTATATTACTGTTGGAATTTCATATTTGGGATATATATATATATATATATATATATATATATATATATATATATATATATATGTGTGTGTGTGTGTGTGTGTGTGTGTGTGTATACATGTTTGAATGTGTTTGTGTGTGTATGATTTGAGCAGATCAACTAGTTTGTGTAAACGATTGTTAAAGTTTAACCACGAATGAGATCCACTAGCGATGTTACCTCTGGCCACCCACCACACATCACCCACCCAACAGCACACATCTAATGCCACACGTCACACTCCACACACAACATGTTACACACTTCATGTATTCAACATTGCTAACACGATTCTACTGAACAGAATGATATTATCCCCATTCGACACATTAAAAACCTCTTCACTCTTGTAAATTCGTGTGTCAGGTTTTCTAGTTTCAAACACGCTGAAAGAAAATAAGTGTTCGCTGCGTTATGCTGCATTAAATGAAACAATTTTACTAGATTCCCAGTTTTAAAATTGCTGACCAAATCATGAATTCTCCACGAACCAACGGTGATTTATATTTGGCTTCTGACAATATTGGCCAGGAGTGGAATACAAATAGCTTCACGTGGTAACTTCCGGAATAAAAATTGGCAGTAGCACTGCATTATGGGTACTAAATATTCCAAAGTGAGGTCAGATGGTGACCTCGTCACCTCTGTTGATATAGCAAGTAGAATCACTCAAACTGTTGTGGTTTGTAATAATTTAGGAACATGATAAAAAGTTGTAGTGGGTCTGGTGCAGTGGAAATACAACATTTGGAAGTCGATAGGGCGAGTGGTGGGGGGGGGGGGGGCAGGGTGTACCCAGGGGCTGCCAAGTGGAGGCCTGGATGACCTTGACATTGCGATCTGTGGATGAGCAGTCTAAGATGTGATGAGAACTAACGTAAGGTGTGATTCATTGAATATAGCACTTGGTCAGAGGTAGTCTACATAGTAGGGGGGGGGGGGGGGTCTGTTCATTTGGTCGTATAATTGGTGGTATATTTGGTCGTATATTTGGATTTCACTGATTACAGATATCGACAAAAAAGGGGAAATAAGAGAGAGAGAACAGGGGAAAGCGGTAGGCCCATATAAAAATATTGACGCGAGTTTGTTGATGGAGCAAATCATATCTGACATGCCCCATCCTACACGACCCATCCTACACGACCCATCCTACACGACCCATCCTACACGACACATCCTACACGACACATCAACTTCAAGCTGCGACAACTCACACCCTGACATAGCCTCCAAGAATGACACCAATCGCTAGTCTCCCTTACCACATGTAATTATGGCTAGTCTCCCTTGAAAAATTATGTCTATGGCTAGTCTCCCTTAAAAAGTTCTGTCATGGCCAGTCTACCTGACCAGTTATGAGTTAAGTTGTAAAAATAAATCAACTTACCAGTCTGAAAGTTGATCTTGATAAATGACACCAAACACTACACGCCTCCCCACACCAAACACCACACACCTCCCCACACAAACAGTATACTGTCCAGCCGATTAAAACCATCACTCAGATAAGAAAAAAGAAATTTCGCCAACAATCCGACTAATTAATGAACTCGGCTTCCAACAATTAAAGTTTTTCTACAGCGTTGATTCCATATTCTATCTCACTCTTTAATAAACAACACAGCCATTGAACAAACTATTTTGTCCCTGAAAAAAATTACAGAATATTTTTAAACAACTTCACAGCTGAACACTGTTCAGTGGCAGTAAGCCAGGGACGACAACTCAGCTCACATGACGTCACAAGGCCGCGAGACAACGGTCAACTAACCGCTAAGACAAGATTTAATCCCCCCCACTGCGAATGACGTCACACGCAGCTGCCCCCTCCCCCTCCCTCACCATGGCCCCACCCACCCATGCAGTGTGCTATTGTTTCAACAAAATGGTTTGAAATATCTGGGAATCGATTGAAAAAATGGTTGGTCTAAGATCCGCAGGCTGAGATGTATGACACAGGTAGTTCTAAAAACTAGGATCATTTCTAGTTGAGATGTCTTACACTGGTAGCGTAAAAACTAGGATCATTTTATTGTTTTCAGAATATAGATTAGCAGAGCGTTGAATATCTTATCCAATTTATATTTATATATATATATATATATATATATATATATATATATATATATATATATATATATATATATATAAACAGGACAGATCTAATGTCCAGCTTCTGATCTTAAGTCGCCTCTTGGGGGAAGAGAAACTTCTAGAATGGTGGGGAGACTAGTAGGGACTGTGAAAACTTTTGTCTTTTTGTTATCTTTATATGGGGGCACATCGGGATAGTGGGTTATAGAGTTGGGTGGTGGGATATAGAGTTGGGTGGTGGGATATAGAGTTGGGTGGTGGGATATAGAGTTGGGTGGTGGGATATATAGTAGGGTGGTGGGATATATAGTTGGGTGGTGGGATATATAGTTGGCTGGTGGGATATAGAGTTGGGTGGTGGGATATAGAGTTGGGTGGTGGGATATATAGTAGGGTGGTGGGATATAGAGTTGGGTGGTGGGATATAGAGTTGGGTGGTGGGATATAGAGTTGGGTGGTGGGATATAGAGTAGGGTGGTGGGATATATAGTAGGGTGGTGGGATATAGAGTTGGGTGGTGGGATATATAGTTGGGTGGTGGGATATATAGTTGGGTGGTGGGATATAGAGTTGGGTGGTGGGATATATAGTTGGCTGGTGGGATATATAGTTGGGTGGTGGGATATAGAGTTGGGTGGTGGGATATAGAGTTGGGTGGTGGGATATATAGTTGGGTGGTGGGATATAGAGTTGTGTGGTAGGATATAGAGTTGTGTGGTGGGATATAGAGTTGTGTGGTAGGATATAGAGTTGTGTGGTAGGATATAGAGTTGTGTGGTGGGATATAGAGTTGTGTGGTAGGATATAGAGTTGGGTGGTAGGATATAGAGTTGGGTGGTAGGATATAGAGTTGGGTGGTAGGATATAGAGTTGGCTGGTGGGATATATAGTTGGGTGGTGGGATATATAGTTGGGTGGTGGGATATAGAGTTGGCTGGTGGGATATATAGTTGGCTGGTGGGATATATAGTTGGCTGGTGGGATATATAGTTGGCTGGTGGGATATATAGTTGGCTGGTGGGATATATAGTTGGGTGGTGGGATATATAGTTGGCTGGTGGGATATATAGTTGGGTGGTGGGATATATAGTTGGCTGGTGGGATATATAGTTGGGTGGTGGGATATATAGTTGGGTGGTGGGATATAGAGTTGGGTGGTGGGATATAGAGTTGGCTGGTGGAATATATAGTTGGGTGGTGGGATATATAGTTGGGTGGTGGGATATATAGTTGGGTGGTGGGATATAGAGTTGGGTGGTGGGATATAGAGTTGGGTGGTGGGATATAGAGTTGGGTGGTGGGATATATAGTAGGGTGGTGGGATATATAGTAGGGTGGTGGGATATAGAGTTGGGTGGTGGGATATAGAGTTGGGTGGTGGGATATAGAGTTGGGTGGTGGGATATATAGTAGGGTGGTGGGATATATAGTAGGGTGGTGGGATATATAGTTGGGTGGTGGGATATAGAGTTGGGTGGTGGGATATAGAGTTGGCTGGTGGGATATATAGTTGGCTGGTGGGATATATAGTTGGGTGGTGGGATATATAGTTGGGTGGTGGGATATATAGTTGGGTGGTGGGATATATAGTTGGGTGGTGGGATATAGAGTTGGGTGGTGGGATATATAGTTGGGTGGTGGGATATAGAGTTGGGTGGTGGGATTAAGAGTTGGGTGGTGGGATATAAAGTTGGGTGGTGGGATATATAGTTGGGTGGTGGGATATATAGTTGGGTGGTGGGATATATAGTTGGGTGGTGGGATATATAGTTGGGTGGTGGAATATATAGTTGGGTGGTGGGATATAGAGTTGGGTGGTGGGATATATAGTTGGGTGGTGGGATATAGAGTTGGGTGGTGGGATTAAGAGTTGGGTGGTGGGATATAAAGTTGGGTGGTGGGATATATAGTTTGGTGGTGGGATATATAGTTGGGTGGTGGGATATATAGTTGGGTGGTGGGATATATAGTTGGGTGGTGGGATATAGAGTTGGGTGGTGGGATATAGAGTTGGGTGGTGGGATATATAGTTGGGTGGTGGGATATATAGTTGGGTGGTGGGATATATAGTTGGGTGGTGGGATATATAGTTGGGTGGTGGGATATATAGTTGGGTGGTGGGATATATAGTTGGGTGGTGGGATATATAGTTGGGTGGTGGGATATAGAGTTGGGTGGTGGGATATAGAGTTGGGTGGTGGGATATATAGTTGGCTGGTGAGATATATAGTTGGGTGGTGGGATATAGAGTTGGGTGGTGGGATATATAGTTGGGTGGTGGGATATATGGTTGGGTGGTGGGATATATAGTTGGCTGGTGGGATATATAGTTGGCTGGTGGGATATATAGTTGGCTGGTGGGATATATAGTTGGCTGGTGGGATATATAGTTGGCTGGTGGGATATATAGTTGGCTGGTGGGATATATAGTTGGCTGGTGGGATATATAGTTGGCTGGTGGGATATATAGTTGGCTGGTGGGATATAGAGTTGGGTGGTGGGATATATAGTTGGCTGGTGGGATATAGAGTTGGGTGGTGGGATATAGAGTTGGCTGGTGGGATATATAGTTGGCTGGTGGGATATAGAGTTGGGTGGTGGGATATATAGTTGGGTGGTGGGATATATAGTTGGGTGGTGGGATATAGAGTTGGGTGGTGGGATATAGAGTTGGGTGGTGGGATATATAGTTGGCTGGTGGGATATATAGTTGGGTGGTGGGATATAGAGTTGGGTGGTGGGATATATAGTTGGGTGGTGGGATATAGAGTTGGGTGGTGGGATATATAGTTGGGTGGTGGGATATATAGTTGGGTGGTGGGATATATAGTTGGCTGGTGGGATATATAGTTGGGTGGTGGGATATAGAGTTGTGTGGTGGGATATATAGTTGGGTGGTGGGATATATAGTTGGCTGGTGGGATATATAGTTGGGTGGTGGGATATAGAGTTGGGTGGTGGGATATATAGTTGGGTGGTGGGATATATAGTTGGCTGGTGGGATATATAGTTGTGTGGTGGGATATAGAGTTGGGTGGTGGGATATAGAGTTGTGTGGTGGGATATATAGTTGGGTGGTGGGATATATAGTTGGCTGGTGGGATATATAGTTGGCTGGTGGGATATATAGTTGGGTGGTGGGATATATAGTTGGGTGGTGGGATATAGTTGTTGGGTGGTGGGATATATAGTTGGGTGGTGGGATATATAGTTGGGTGGTGGGATATAGAGTTGGGTGGTGGGATATAGAGTTGGCTGGTGGGATATATAGTTGGCTGGTGGGATATATAGTTGGGTGGTGGGATATATAGTTGGGTGGTGGGATATATAGTTGGGTGGTGGGATATATAGTTGGGTGGTGGGATATAGAGTTGGGTGGTGGGATATATAGTTGGGTGGTGGGATATAGAGTTGGGTGGTGGGATTAAGAGTTGGGTGGTGGGATATAAAGTTGGGTGGTGGGATATATAGTTGGGTGGTGGGATATATAGTTGGGTGGTGGGATATATAGTTGGGTGGTGGGATATATAGTTGGGTGGTGGGATATATAGTTGGGTGGTGGGATATAGAGTTGGGTGGTGGGATATATAGTTGGGTGGTGGGATATAGAGTTGGGTGGTGGGATTAAGAGTTGGGTGGTGGGATATAAAGTTGGGTGGTGGGATATATAGTTTGGTGGTGGGATATATAGTTGGGTGGTGGGATATATAGTTGGGTGGTGGGATATATAGTTGGGTGGTGGGATATAGAGTTGGGTGGTGGGATATAGAGTTGGGTGGTGGGATATATAGTTGGGTGGTGGGATATATAGTTGGGTGGTGGGATATATAGTTGGGTGGTGGGATATATAGTTGGGTGGTGGGATATATAGTTGGGTGGTGGGATATATAGTTGGGTGGTGGGATATATAGTTGGGTGGTGGGATATAGAGTTGGGTGGTGGGATATAGAGTTGGGTGGTGGGATATAGAGTTGGGTGGTGGGATATGGTGTTGATATCATTAATACTGATAGCTGATTTTATTTCTTTCCACTTTATCTCAGTAAAAACGCTCAAACAGTGATGTTATGTTGGGGGGGGGGTCAACTATTGTGTCATAGATACAGATCTAAGATAGATGTGAAACATTACACGATACAGATCTAAGATAGATGTGAAACATTAGAAGATACAGATCTATCACCAGACCTGAGATAGCCTTGATGAGGTTAGGACGTCCTTGTCGACACGCCCCAGTGAACGTGTAGTGAACAAATCAAAACAAATTCCAGGAATTATTTCTGTACACTAAGACGCTTTCGTGTAGGTCTATCTTTTTTTTTCACAACAGAAACATTGAAACAGGTTCTTGATCTTGGTGCAGTTTTAAAAAGTATATTGTAAATTATATTTAGCGGCGGTTTAAGTTTAAGGGAGGCTACCCAACTAGATAAGGGCGGCTACCCAACTAGATAAGGGCGGCTACCCAACTATATAAGGGCGGCTACCCAACTATATAAGGGCGGCTACCCAACTACATAAGAGCGGCTACCCATTCAAAGTTCTAAGACAAAACAAGATAAAAATGTCTATAAAAAATCTAGCTTGTTTTCAAGTATAGTTTCTGACAGATCTCTTGGAATCATAAGGAATATTTATTTATATTTTAGTCTGTTTCTAACATGCCTGAATTGTGATACCAGTTTAGTCGCTTATCATGACCTTATCCAATGCCGTTTATTATTACCTTATCCAATGTCGCTTATCATGACCTTATCCAACACTTATCAAAGTTATGTCCCCACTCTTCATCCCCTAAAATAGAACCGTCAAAATCTCCACTACAAATATGACGTCATCTGATAGCTTTCTGAACTCTCGTCTCACATGGGTGATTTTCTTAGTGTGTGTGTGTGGGGGGCAGTGTTTCTTCCAGACTTTTTTCTCCGGGGGGGGGGGGGGCACTTGAAATCTTCGGGGGGGGGGGCGGACACTGTTAAAAGTATATATTTTCTATATAAATTATATAAATTTCATTTCGTTCGGGGGGAAGGGGGGTGGGGGACGGTAAAAATTTTTCGGGGGGGGGGGGGGGCTTCGACCCCCCGAAGAGATGCCTGGAAGAAACTCTGGGGGGGGGGAGGGATGCTGAAGGTGGGGATGTCGTAGGAGGTTTCTAGGGATGATGTGCTATAAAGTGTGGCAAGTGTGGTGTGGTAGAGGGTGTTGTAGGGATGATGTGCTATAAAGTGTGGCAAGTGTGGTGTGGTAGAGGGTGTTGTAGGGATGATGTGCTATAAAGTGTGGCAAGTGTGGTGTGGTAGAGGATGTTGTAGGGATGATGTGCTATAAAGTGTGGCAAGTGTGATGTGGTAGAGGGTGTTGTAGAGATGATGTGCTATAAAGTGTGGCAAGTGTGATGTGGTAGGAGGGTGTTGTATGGATGATGTGCTATAAAGTGTGGCAAGTGTGATGTGGTAGAGGATGTTGTAGAGATGATGTGCTATAAAGTGTGGCAAGTGTGATGTGGTAGAGGGTGTTGTAGAGATGATGTGCTATAAAGTGTGGCAAGTGTGGTGTGGTAGAGGATGTTGTAGGGATGATGTGCTATAAAGTGTGGCAAGTGTGATGTGGTAGAGGATGTTGTAGAGATGATGTGCTATAAAGTGTGGCAAGTGTGATGTGGTAGAGGGTGTTGTAGAGATGATGTGCTATAAAGTGTGGCAAGTGTGATGTGGTAGAGGGTGTTGTAGAGATGATGTGCTATAAAGTGTGGCAAGTGTGGTGTGGTAGAGGATGTTGTAGGGATGATGTGCTATAAAGTGTGGCAAGTGTGATGTGGTAGAGGATGTTGTAGAGATGATGTGCTATAAAGTGTGGCAAGTGTGATGTGGTAGAGGGTGTTGTAGAGATGATGTGCTATAAAGTGTGGCAAGTGTGATGTGGTAGAGGGTGTTGTAGAGATGATGTGCTATAAAGTGTGGCAAGTGTGGTGTGGTAGAGGATGTTGTAGGGATGATGTGCTATAAAGTGTGGCAAGTGTGATGTGGTAGAGGATGTTGTAGAGATGATGTGCTATAAAGTGTGGCAAGTGTGATGTGGTAGAGGGTGTTGTAGAGATGATGTGCTATAAAGTGTGGCAAGTGTGATGTGGTAGAGGGTGTTGTAGAGATGATGTGCTATAAAGTGTGGCAAGTGTGGTGTGGTAGAGGATGTTGTAGAGATGATGTGCTATAAAGTGTGGCAAGTGTGATGTGGTAGAGGGTGTTGTAGAGATGATGTGCTATAAAGTGTGGCAAGTGTGATGTGGTAGAGGATGTTGTAGAGATGATGTGCTATAAAGTGTGGCAAGTGTGATGTGGTAGAGGGTGTTGTAGAGATGATGTGCTATAAAGTGTGGCAAGTGTGATGTGGTAGAGGGTGTTGTAGAGATGATGTGCTATAAAGTGTGGCAAGTGTGATGTGGTAGAGGGTGTTGTAGAGATGATGTGCTATAAAGTGTGGCAAGTGTGATGTGGTAGAGGGTGTTGTAGAGATGATGTGCTATAAAGTGTGGCAAGTGTGATGTGGTAGAGGATGTTGTAGAGATGATGTGCTATAAAGTGTGGCAAGTGTGATGTGGTAGAGGATGTTGTAGAGATGATGTGCTATAAAGTGTGGCAAGTGTGATGTGGTAGAGGGTGTTGTAGAGATGATGTGCTATAAAGTGTGGCAAGTGTGATGTGGTAGAGGGTGTTGTAGAGATGATGTGCTATAAAGTGTGGCAAGTGTGATGTGGTAGAGGATGTTGTAGAGATGATGTGCTATAAAGTGTGGCAAGTGTGATGTGGTAGAGGGTGTTGTAGGGATGATGTGCTATAAAGTGTGGCAAGTGTGATGTGGTAGAGGGTGTTGTAGGGATGATGTGCTATAAAGTGTGGCAAGTGTGATGTGGTAGAGGGTGTTGTAGAGATGATGTGCTATAAAGTGTGGCAAGTGTGATGTGGTAGAGGATGTTGTAGAGATGATGTGCTATAAAGTGTGGCAAGTGTGATGTGGTAGAGGGTGTTGTAGGGATGATGTGCTATAAAGTGTGGCAAGTGTGATGTGGTAGAGGGTGTTGTAGAGATGATGTGCTATAAAGTGTGGCAAGTGTGGTGTGGTAGAGGGTGTTGTATGGATGATGTGCTATAAAGTGTGGCAAGTGTGATGTGGTAGAGGGTGTTGTAGAGATGATGTGCTATAAAGTGTGGCAAGTGTGATGTGGTAGAGGGTGTTGTATGGATGATGTGCTATAAAGTGTGGCAAGTGTGATGTGGTAGAGGGTGTTGTATGGATGATGTGCTATAAAGTGTGGCAAGTGTGATGTGGTAGAGGGTGTTGTAGAGATGATGTGCTATAAAGTGTGGCAAGTGTGATGTGGTAGAGGGTGTTGTAGAGATGATGTGCTATAAAGTGTGGCAAGTGTGATGTGGTAGAGGGTGTTGTAGAGATGATGTGCTATAAAGTGTGGCAAGTGTGGTGTGGTAGAGGGTGTTGTAGAGATGATGTGCTATAAAGTGTGGCAAGTGTGATGTGGTAGAGGGTGTTGTAGAGATGATGTGCTATAAAGTGTGGCAAGTGTGGTGTGGTAGAGGGTGTTGTAGAGATGATGTGCTATAAAGTGTGGCAAGTGTGATGTGGTAGAGGATGTTGTAGAGATGATGTGCTATAAAGTGTGGCAAGTGTGGTGTGGTAGGTTTCTAGGGATGATGTGCTATAAAGTGTGGCAAGTGTGATGTGGTAGGAGGGTGTTGTATGGATGATGTGCTATAAAGTGTGGCAAGTGTGATGTGGTAGGAGGGTGTTGTAGAGATGACGTTCTATAAAGTGTGGCAAGTGTGATGTGGTAGGAGGGTGTTGTATGGATGATGTGCTATAAAGTGTGGCAAGTGTGGCAAGTGTGATGTGGTAGAGGGTGTTGTAGAGATGATGTGCTATAAAGTGTGGCAAGTGTGATGTGGTAGAGGGTGTTGTAGAGATGATGTGCTATAAAGTGTGGCAAGTGTGGCAAGTTTGGTGTGGTAGAGGGTGTTGTAGAGATGATGTGCTATAAAGTGTGGCAAGTGTGATGTGGTAGAGGGTGTTGTAGAGATGATGTGCTATAAAGTGTGGCAAGTGTGATGTGGTAGAGGGTGTTGTAGAGATGATGTGCTATAAAGTGTGGCAAGTGTGATGTGGTAGAGGGTGTTGTAGAGATGATGTGCTATAAAGTGTGGCAAGTGTGATGTGGTAGAGGGTGTTGTAGAGATGATGTGCTATAAAGTGTGGCAAGTGTGATGTGGTAGAGGGTGTTGTAGAGATGATGTGCTATAAAGTGTGGCAAGTGTGGTGTGGTAGAGGGTGTTGTAGAGATGATGTGCTATAAAGTGTGGCAAGTGTGATGTGGTAGAGGATGTTGTAGAGATGATGTGCTATAAAGTGTGGCAAGTGTGATGTGGTAGAGGATGTTGTAGAGATGATGTGCTATAAAGTGTGGCAAGTGTGGTGTGGTAGGTTTCTAAGGATGATGTGCTATAAAGTGTGGCAAGTGTGATGTGGTAGGAGGGTGTTGTATGGATGATGTGCTATAAAGTGTGGCAAGTGTGATGTGGTAGGAGGGTGTTGTAGAGATGATGTTCTATAAAGTGTGGCAAGTGTGATGTGGTAGGAGGGTGTTGTATGGATGATGTGCTATAAAGTGTGGCAAGTGTGGCAAGTGTGATGTGGTAGAGGGTGTTGTAGAGATGATGTGCTATAAAGTGTGGCAAGTGTGATGTGGTAGAGGGTGTTGTAGAGATGATGTGCTATAAAGTGTGGCAAGTGTGATGTGGTAGAGGGTGTTGTAGAGATGATGTGCTATAAAGTGTGGCAAGTGTGATGTGGTAGAGGGTGTTGTATGGATGATGTGCTATAAAGTGTGGCAAGTGTGGCAAGTGTGATGTGGTAGAGGGTGTTGTAGGGATGATGTGCTATAAAGTGTGGCAAGTGTGATGTGGTAGGTTTCTAGGGATGATGTGCTATAAAGTGTGGCAAGTGTGGTGTGGTAGAGGGTGTTGTAGAGATGATGTGCTATAAAGTGTGGCAAGTGTGATGTGGTAGAGGGTGTTGTAGAGATGATGTGCTATAAAGTGTGGCAAGTGTGATGTGGTAGAGGGTGTTGTAGAGATGATGTGCTATAAAGTGTGGCAAGTGTGATGTGGTAGAGGGTGTTGTAGAGATGATGTGCTATAAAGTGTGGCAAGTGTGATGTGGTAGAGGGTGTTGTAGAGATGATGTGCTATAAAGTGTGGCAAGTGTGATGTGGTAGAGGGTGTTGTAGAGATGATGTGCTATAAAGTGTGGCAAGTGTGGTGTGGTAGAGGGTGTTGTAGAGATGATGTGCTATAAAGTGTGGCAAGTGTGATGTGGTAGAGGGTGTTGTATGGATGATGTGCTATAAAGTGTGGCAAGTGTGGCAAGTGTGATGTGGTAGAGGGTGTTGTAGGGATGATGTGCTATAAAGTGTGGCAAGTGTGATGTGGTAGGTTTCTAGGGATGATGTGCTATAAAGTGTGGCAAGTGTGGTGTGGTAGAGGGTGTTGTAGAGATGATGTGCTATAAAGTGTGGCAAGTGTGATGTGGTAGAGGGTGTTGTAGAGATGATGTGCTATAAAGTGTGGCAAGTGTGATGTGGTAGGTTTCTAGGGATGATGTGTTATAAAGTGTGGCAAGTTTGATGTGGTAGAGGGTGTTGTAGAGATGATGTGCTATAACGTGTGGCAAGTGTGATGTGGTAGAGGGTGTTGTAGAGATGATGTGCTATAAAGTGTGGCAAGTGTGGTGTGGTAGAGGATGTTGTAGGGATGATGTGCTATAAAGTGTGGCAAGTGTGATGTGGTAGAGGGTGTTGTAGAGATGATGTGCTATAAAGTGTGGCAAGTGTGATGTGGTAGAGGGTGTTGTAGAGATGATGTGCTATAAAGTGTGGCAAGTGTGGTGTGGTAGAGGGTGTTGTAGGGATGATGTGCTATAAAGTGTGGCAAGTGTGATGTGGTAGAGGGTGTTGTAGAGATGATGTGCTATAAAGTGTGGCAAGTGTGATGTGGTAGGAGGGTGTTGTAGAGATGATGTGCTATAAAGTGTGGCAAGTGTGATGTGGTAGAGGGTGTTGTAGAGATGATGTGCTATAAAGTGTGGCAAGTGTGATGTGGTAGAGGGTGTTGTAGAGATGATGTGCTATAAAGTGTGGCAAGTGTGGTGTGGTAGAGGGTGTTGTAGGGATGATGTGCTATAAAGTGTGGCAAGTGTGGTGTGGTAGAGGGTGTTGTAGAGATGATGTGCTATAAAGTGTGGCAAGTGTAGTGTGGTAGAGGGTGTTGTAGAGATGATGTGCTATAAAGTGTGGCAAGTGTGGTGTGGTAGAGGATGTTGTAGAGATGATGTGCTATAAAGTGTGGCAAGTGTGGCAAGTTTGGTGTGGTAGGAGGGTGTTGTAGAGATGATGTGCTATAAAGTGTGGCAAGTGTGGTGTGGTAGAGGATGTTGTAGAGATGATGTGCTATAAAGTGTGGCAAGTGTGATGTGGTAGAGGGTGTTGTAGGGATGATGTGCTATAAAGTGTGGCAAGTGTGATGTGGTAGGAGGGTGTTGTATGGATGATGTGCTATAAAGTGTGGCAAGTGTGGCAAGTTTGGTGTGGTAGGAGGGTGTTGTAGAGATGATGTGCTATAAAGTGTGGCAAGTGTGGTGTGGTAGAGGGTGTTGTAGAGATGATGTGCTATAAAGTGTGGCAAGTGTGATGTGGTAGAGGGTGTTGTAGAGATGATGTGCTATAAAGTGTGGCAAGTGTGGTGTGGTAGAGGGTGTTGTAGGGATGATGTGCTATAAAGTGTGGCAAGTGTGATGTGGTAGGAGGGTGTTGTATGGATGATGTGCTATAAAGTGTGGCAAGTGTGGCAAGTTTGGTGTGGTAGGAGGGTGTTGTAGAGATGATGTGCTATAAAGTGTGGCAAGTGTGGTGTGGTAGAGGGTGTTGTAGAGATGATGTGCTATAAAGTGTGGCAAGTGTGATGTGGTAGAGGGTGTTGTAGAGATGATGTGCTATAAAGTGTGGCAAGTGTGATGTGGTAGAGGGTGTTGTAGAGATGATGTGCTATAAAGTGTGGCAAGTGTGGCAAGTGTGATGTGGTAGAGGGTGTTGTAGAGATGATGTGCTATAAAGTGTGGCAAGTGTGATGTGGTAGAGGGTGTTGTAGAGATGATGTGCTATAAAGTGTGGCAAGTGTGGTGTGGTAGAGGGTGTTGTATGGATGATGTGCTATAAAGTGTGGCAAGTGTGATGTGGTAGAGGGTATTGTATGGATGATGTGCTATAAAGTGTGGCAAGTGTGATGTGGTAGAGGGTGTTGTAGGGATTATGTGCTATAAAGTGTGGCAAGTGTGATGTGGTAGAGGGTGTTGTATGGATGATGTGCTATAAAGTGTGGCAAGTGTGATGTGGTAGAGGGTGTTGTAGGGATTATGTGCTATAAAGTGTGGCAAGTGTGATGTGGTAGGTTTCTAGGGATGATGTGTTATAAAGTGTGGCAAGTGTGATGTGGTAGAGGGTGTTGTATGGATGATGTGCTATAAAGTGTGGCAAGTGTGATGTGGTAGAGGGTGTTGTATGGATGATGTGCTATAAAGTGTGGCAAGTGTGATGTGGTAGAGGGTGTTGTAGGGATGATGTGCTATAAAGTGTGGCAAGTGTGATGTGGTAGAGGGTGTTGTAGGGATGATGTGCTATAAAGTGTGGCAAGTGTGATGTGGTAGAGGGTGTTGTATGGATGATGTGCTATAAAGTGTGGCAAGTGTGATGTGGTAGAGGGTGTTGTAGGGATTATGTGCTATAAAGTGTGGCAAGTGTGATGTGGTAGGTTTCTAGGGATGATGTGTTATAAAGTGTGGCAAGTGTGATGTGGTAGAGGGTGTTGTATGGATGATGTGCTATAAAGTGTGGCAAGTGTGATGTGGTAGAGGGTGTTGTAGGGATTATGTGCTATAAAGTGTGGCAAGTGTGATGTGGTAGGTTTCTAGGGATGATGTGTTATAAAGTGTGGCAAGTGTGATGTGGTAGAGGGTGTTGTATGGATGATGTGCTATAAAGTGTGGCAAGTGTGATGTGGTAGAGGTTGTTGTATGGATGATGTGCTATAAAGTGTGGCAAGTGTGATGTGGTAGAGGGTGTTGTATGGATGATGTGCTATAAAGAGTGGCAAGTGTGATGTGGTAGAGGGTGTTGTAGGGATGATGTGCTATAAAGTGTGGCAAGTGTGATGTGGTAGAGGGTGTTGTATGGATGATGTGCTATAAAGTGTGGCAAGTGTGATGTGGTAGAGGGTGTTGTACGGATTATGTGCTATAAAGTGTGGCAAGTGTGATGTGGTAGGTTTCTAGGGATGATGTGTTATAAAGTGTGGCAAGTGTGATGTGGTAGAGGGTGTTGTAGAGATGATGTGCTATAAAGTGTGGCAAGTGTGATGTGGTAGAGGGTGTTGTAGAGATGATGTGCTATAAAGTGTGGCAAGTGTGATGTGGTAGAGGGTGTTGTAGAGATGATGTGCTATAAAGTGTGGCAAGTGTGGTGTGGTAGGAGGGTGTTGTATGGATGATGTGCTATAAAGTGTGGCAAGTGTGGCAAGTTTGGTGTGGTAGGAGGGTGTTGTAGAGATGATGTGCTATAAAGTGTGGCAAGTGTGGTGTGGTAGAGGGTGTTGTAGGGATGATGTGCTATAAAGTGTGGCAAGTGTGATGTGGTAGAGGGTGTTGTAGAGATGATGTGCTATAAAGTGTGGCAAGTGTGATGTGGTAGAGGGTGTTAGAGAGATGATGTGCTATAAAGTGTGGCAAGTGTGATGTGGTAGAGGGTGTTGTAGGGATGATGTGCTATAAAGTGTGGCAAGTGTGGCAAGTTTGGTGTGGTAGGAGGGTGTTGTAGAGATGATGTGCTATAAAGTGTGGCAAGTGTGGTGTGGTAGAGGGTGTTGTAGGGATGATGTGCTATAAAGTGTGGCAAGTGTGGTGTGGTAGAGGATGTTGTAGAGATGATGTGCTATAAAGTGTGGCAAGTGTGATGTGGTAGAGGGTGTTGTAGAGATGATGTGCTATAAAGTGTGGCAAGTGTGATGTGGTAGAGGGTGTTGTATGGATGATGTGCTATAAAGTGTGGCAAGTGTGATGTGGTAGAGGTCGTTGTAGAGATGATGTGCTATAAAGTGTGGCAAGTGTGATGTGGTAGAGGGTGTTGTAGGGATGATGTGCTATAAAGTGTGGCAAGTGTGATGTGGTAGAGGGTGTTGTAGAGATGATGTGCTATAAAGTGTGGTAAGTGTGGCAAGTTTGGTGTGGTAGGAGGGTGTTGTAGAGATGATGTGCTATAAAGTGTGGCAAGTGTGGTGTGGTAGAGGGTGTTGTAGGGATGATGTGCTATAAAGTGTGGCAAGTGTGGCAAGTTTGGTGTGGTAGGAGGGTGTTGTAGAGATGATGTGCTATAAAGTGTGGCAAGTGTGATGTGGTAGGAGGGTGTTGTAGAGATGATGTGCTATAAAGTGTGGCAAGAGTGGTGTGGAAGGAGGGTGTTGTAGGGATGATGTGCTATAAAGTGTGGCAAGTGTGGTGTGGTAGGAGGGTGTTGTAGGGATGATGTGCTATAAAGTGTGGCAAGTGTGGTGTGGTAGGAGGGTGTTGTAGAGATGATGTGCTATAAAGTGTGGCAAGTGTGGCAAGTGTGGTGTGGTAGAGGGTGTTGTAGGGATGATGTGCTATAAAGTGTGGCAAGTGTGGTGTGGTAGAGGGTGTTGTAGGGATGATGTGCTATAAAGTGTGGCAAGTGTGATGTGGTAGAGGGTGTTGTAGGGATGATGTGCTATAAAGTGTGGCAAGTGTGATGTGGTAGAGGGTGTTGTATGGATGATGTGCTATAAAGTGTGGCAAGTGTGATGTGGTAGGAGGGTGTTGTAGAGATGATGTGCTATAAAGTGTGGCAAGTGTGGTGTGGTAGAGGGTGTTGTATGGATGATGTGCTATAAAGTGTGGCAAGTGTGGTGTGGTGGAGGGTGTTGTAGGGATGATGTGCTATAAAGTGTGGCAAGTGTGATGTGGTAGAGGGTGTTGTAGGGATGATGTGCTATAAAGTGTGGCAAGTGTGATGTGGTAGAGGGTGTTGTAGAGATGATGTGCTATAAAGTGTGGCAAGTGTGATGTGGTAGAGGGTGTTGTAGAGATGATGTGCTATAAAGTGTGGCAAGTGTGATGTGGTAGAGGGTGTTGTAGGGATGATGTGCTATAAAGTGTGGCAAGTGTGATGTGGTAGAGGGTGTTGTAGAGATGATGTGCTATAAAGTGTGGCAAGTGTGATGTGGTAGGAGGGTGTTGTATGGATGATGTGCTATAAAGTGTGGCAAGTGTGATGTGGTAGAGGGTGTTGTAGAGATGATGTGCTATAAAGTGTGGCAAGTGTGGCAAGTTTGGTGTGGTAGGAGGGTGTTGTAGAGATGATGTGCTATAAAGTGTGGCAAGTGTGGTGTGGTAGAGGGTGTTGTAGAGATGATGTGCTATAAAGTGTGGCAAGTGTGATGTGGTAGAGGGTGTTGTAGAGATGATGTGCTATAAAGTGTGGCAAGTGTGATGTGGTAGAGGGTGTTGTAGGGATGATGTGCTATAAAGTGTGGCAAGTGTGGCAAGTTTGGTGTGGTAGGAGGGTGTTGTAGAGATGATGTGCTATAAAGTGTGGCAAGTGTGATGTGGTAGAGGGTGTTGTAGAGATGATGTGCTATAAAGTGTGGCAAGTGTGATGTGGTAGAGGATGTTGTAGAGATGATGTGCTATAAAGTGTGGCAAGTGTGGTGTGGTAGAGGATGTTGTAGGGATGATGTGCTATAAAGTGTGGCAAGTGTGATGTGGTAGAGGGTGTTGTAGAGATGATGTGCTATAAAGTGTGGCAAGTGTGATGTGGTAGAGGGTGTTGTAGAGATGATGTGCTATAAAGTGTGGCAAGTGTGGTGTGGTAGAGGGTGTTGTAGAGATGATGTGCTATAAAGTGTGGCAAGTGTGATGTGATAGCGTCCTCACCCAAGACATGGAGCTAGCCCCCCCCCCCCCCCCCCCCCCTTCAATACCTGACGGCTGGATCTTCTGACAGTTTTGTTTCCGTTTTCTCCCGACATTTCTCCCGACATTTCTCCCAACATTTCTCCCATTCACTCGGGGCAGTGGCTGGTGTTACGACCAAACTTTCATTCAACTCCAAACAAGGTTCATGGCCCTTTCAAACCTTTATTTAATTTCTCATTGTCATCATCACACCACAAGCCCGCCCTGACCCTAGCCGATACCAACCAGCCCCCATCACAATCGTTCACCAGCTTTTATAACCGTATTCGACCTTGGGATAAAAATACCTAAACACACCGGGGTGAACTCCACTCACACACGCCTCTCCCCTCCGTCGTTCTAGACTATTCTAGCCTATTCTAATCTAATCTACCACTGACCAGTACTAACTGGAGGTGCTAAATATAGATCACGTGTTTCCTTTTGTTCTGGTTGACTGATTTCGTCTCAAGGTCACCAGCCTTTTTTAATGGCATCAAAAGTGCTTTTAGAAAGCAGGTAGAAATACATGGGGTGGGTGTGTGTGTGTGTGTAAAAGGGGAGGGTGACATGACTGTGGGAAGATACATAAGGGCGGGGTTATGTAAGGGGGGTTAGCAATTCTGCTGACACAAGCCATCAAGACAACCGACTGAGGCTCGCTTCAAGTGTCGGGGTTCGAGTCCACAGGAGACCAACATTAATGCTAGAAATTATCTAATGTATTGGGCATACACCTAATACAATCACAGCATACAAATCCACAAATACAAATGTATGTGGGTGCAGCAGAGTTAATCTGTGTTGTATTTTTCGACTGCACATAAAAGGCAATAATACCTACTTAGAAGAGGTTAGTAATAAAAATATTTGGTAGGGAATTTTGTTTTAAACTTCTATCATCTATAAAAAGTAGGCCAAATAATTGCTAGCTAATAAATGTACCCTCAGTCGTATGTCAATTGCTGAACTAGCACATATTCATAAGTATAGGGCCTACATAAACATATTGTTGATCTTACAAATTTCATTCACAAAATGTGATGACAATCCGACCCAGAAACTGTCATTGTTGGCCTCTAAAGACGGTCACATGCTACTCTCTTATTTATTCAAGCATTTCTTGTGAAAGTAAACATCTTAAAACATGGACTGAGATGAATGAAACATTCATATTAATGTAAGCCGAAGTGCTTACATTCTTGGATATAATAATATAAAAAAGATTTTAAAAATTAACTAAATCAACTAAAAACTCACGATTGGCAACTTGTGGTGTGTTTACTTGCAGACGTCAAATTCCAAACGTCATCGGAACGAGGGTCGTCCAGTGATCGGAATTTTTCCTCGGACCGGGAATTTATAGCCCCGCCCTCAGAACAGACGTGATCCAGGGATCCGTTGGGCGAACATGGAACCTTCAAATTTTTGTGTGACAGTTCTTTCCGAAGGTCAAACGATGCTATTTTAAGCGGGTAGGTTTGTCAAGCAGGAGAGGTGGGGTGGATAAAGGGGAGGGTGTGGTGACGAAACTTACGGTAACAACCAGATGTAGGTCAAGGACAGGGGTTTGTTCTCGCCTGTTCTAACCACTTCTCTTCTTACCGTCGAATGGACGATAAAGACGGACACAAATGGAATCCAGAGGAAATCATTCTTTAGTTGTAACAAAATTATTTTTTTAAAACAGTATTGTTTTAAAAGCTCCAGATTTTTAATGACACTGTTAAACTGGGTGAAGGGGTATAGGCGGTGTTGCATATATATGTTATATAAGTCAAGGATGATATAGGCGAATCGCCAGAGTGACGTCATGCATCGTTTTGTCGAATTTGATTGCTGGCTGGACAGTGGACATTGACATCAGATGACAGACAGTGACACAGTGACAGCGTCGGCCAGCCAGCTGATGTGTCACCGGTGTGTCAGGCAGAGGCGTAGCGAGGGGGGGGGGCACATGTCCCCGGGCGCCGAACTTAGGGGGCGCCAAAATGGGTTGTAAGAATAAATCGAAATCTTGAGGGGGGGGGGTGCAAATCGAAAGTATGTCCCCGGGCGCCGGGAAGGGTCGCTACGCCTCTCATGTATGTGGGGGGTGGATGTTTGATTGAGTGCTTCATGTATGGTGACAGGCTTCACATTTAAACTTACGTCACAAACTGACGTCACAAAATGACGTCACAAACTGTCGTTACAAATTGTGGTCACAAATGTAGTCACAAACTGACGTCACAAACCGCCGTAAAGTGACGACACTAACTGACGTCACGCGTTGACTGAAGTTTTACACTGCTGGTTGCTGTACTTTAGCAAAGCTCGTGACCTTGTCAATGTGACCTAATCCCTTGAGTACATCTCTTGTCACCCCCCTCCCAACCCACCCCCCAAAAAAACAACCCTGGCATGATTATATAACACACACCTTCTTCTATCCACGAGCTTAGCCCTCCACCATTTACTGACCTCTAACATAAAACTTGACAGTGGAGAAATGATTTCTATTCAAACTAGTCGGACGGACAATCCTTCTCCCCTTAAATAAAGAATCGATTCAGTCCACATTAGGCTAGAAGTCCGACTACGACAAGGCAGGACTAGTTCTATATACAACACGATTCTGGCTGAAACTGGTTTTTGTGCTGGATATTCTAATATTCAGCATGAGAGGTTATACTAATGGGAGACAATTTAAATACAATGGTAATCTTGGCTCATGGGGCATAACTCGAGGACCAGTATTTTAATCTAAAACATCAAATAAATTTAAAAAAAAAAACACGCTATAAAAACAACTTTTTATCTTTTTACTACTTTACTGGTTAAATTACATCGATTTTTTTCAATTAAAAGTAGTAGAATTTGTGAACACATTAAAAAAAAAGGTTTGACAAATATAAGGGGAGAAAACTGGACGTTATTCCTCTCAAGATAATGAAAGCACGCAATTCGGTCACGTGACTCCCATAATGCCTGACTTGGGTCCTCTCGAACTTGTTCTCCTTCCCGGGCCATAAAATGTCCTGTGTAAAATGTCCTAACGTTGATGTCCTACGCAAGTGTTGGAATTGTTTGAATAGAAAACCCTGACCAGGTGACAAACGCCATCTTAAATGAACTGTGTAATTTTAATGTAACGTAACTCATGTACACATTCTTTGGGTGACAGAAAACGTTTCATACACCTAGAAAATATTTGGTCTGCGCATGTCCGTTATATAGATCAGCCACTCAAATATTTTGTTTATATTATTGTCTATTGGTGTTTGATTATTGTCGGTAGATATCGTTAATGAGAAGTTGATTTATACACCCCACCCACAGTGTTTCTTCCAGACTTTTTTCTCCGGGGGGGCACTTGAAATCTTCGGGGGGGCGGTAAACTTTCTTCGGGGGGGCGGACACTGTTAAAAGTATATATTTTCTATATAAATTATATAAATTTCATTTCGTTCGGGGGGGCGGTAAAAATTTTTCGGGAGATGCCTGGAAGAAACTCTGCCCACCCATGTAACAAATTTGCTGATCTAAAAGGTAAAAAAAATAAAAATAAACTTCAATCGATTTAAAAAAAAAGGTTGCGCTGCAAAATCTTTCAGTTTTACGTGTTGATAAATATTCTCCAAAGAACAATTTTGACTTTCTCGTATATACGAAGTATAGAGAAAGTCTTGTAATCGTGCAAAAAAAAAATTGAGATTTTCACAAATCTCGACGTTTTACACCACACTGATACGGAAAAACATAATTTTGCAATCTTGTCCGTATGTCTGTGTGTCTGTGTGTGTGTGTGTGTCTGTCTGTGTGTAAACACGATAACTTGAGTACCGTTACAGCTAGGTTGATGAAATTTCATATATAAGTATTTTATCAAAATCGTAGATCCGTATCAACTTTTGAGCGATTTCCGGTAACCGGAAGTGGTACATTTTCTACTTTGAATTTTTCAAAAGCCTATAACTTGAGTACTATTTCAGATAGATAAATGAAATTTCACATGGAAGTAAAAGATCTAATTCTCTACCTTCTGTCAAATTTTGAGTAATTTCCGTTGATTGGAAGTACTAATTTACGCTATTTCCGATTTCTCGAAAAACGAATGTAAATTAAAATAATAATATTCCGCACTATTATGCACGTTTTATTTGGCGTTCACAGGTGTGCAATTCTTTTTTTCTACGAGATTTTATTCTATTTTAAAAAGTGTAAGTATTTAAAATGGATTAAAATTCATGTCTATATCCCGAGTTCCCATCCCCTGTTTTTTTATAAAAGAATATTCGAGAAAGTTTAGGGGAGATCGCTCCCGATTTTTTTATTGCTGGCAAAGGTTTTTCTCTTTCGCACATGTCAACAAAAGAACATGAAGAAAATGTTAAATACACGCACATTGCTGAAACATATTAAACGGATCAATGTCAATATGTTCGCTTAGATTCCATGAGAAAATTGATACATTTTAATAACAGTAGGGTCGAAAATGTTTAATAATTACGCGGGGGAAATTATTTTAAAAGAAAAGTCAACTCGTGCTAAATATTGCTATTTAAAAAAATAGGATTTTCTTTATTCCTATGCAGAGGCGTAGCGAGGGGGGGGGGGACATATGTCCCCGGGCGCCGACCAGTGGCGGAACTAGAAAAAAAGGGCCACCCCGCAAAATTTTTTTAGCCCCCCCCCCATATATATATATATATATATATATATATATATATATATATATATATATATATATATATATATATATATATATATATATATATATATATATATATATATATATATATATATATATATATATATATATATATATATATATATATATATATATATATATATATATATATATATATATATATATATATATATATATATATATATATATATATATATATATATATATATATATATATATATATATATATATATATATATATATATATATATATATATATATATATATATATATATATATATATACAAGCACAAAATGCGAAAATAGGATACTCATTGCTGGCCTGTTCGTGTTTTGAAAAATACAAATTTCAATCAAAGCAAATTACAACAGCATGTCATGAGTGTAAATGCATTAGTTTGTTTTATGAAAATCAGTTTTATTTTATCTCTGCTATAGGGCCTAGAAACCTCTATTCGGTCAAAAGAATATAAACCATGAAAGCTTTGTATATAAGTAATGGTGTCTCGTGTTATGTTTATTTTTATGTTTTTTTTGTATTTATATTATTAATTTTAAATACATTTCCTTTTTATACAATGTCATTCTTTAGTAAGTACTTTATAAAAAAATAAGAGAAGTAATTTCTTTTTAATTTGTTTAGTACAAATCTATTAAAAGGAGCTTATGGGCACCCTTATTTGACTATTTAAAAAAGGGAAATAAGTCATGGAAGTGGTTTAAACGTTTGCTTATCTTTGATAAGTTTGATTGTAGGATAAAGAGGACTCGGCTTTCACAGTGGTTTAAAAACAATGGGGAAAAGATACAAGAGCGTGGGGTGGTGTCTACAGAATAAAGATAATCCAACCGCAGCTATAGTAATCTTTTTTACAAAACAAGCATCAAGTCAAAAATGCAAGAACATTGAAAAAAAATTTAACTATAAAAAAATTATTATGGTCGGTCGTGGGCCCCTAAATGGCGTGCCCCCCCCCCCCCCCCGCATTGCGGGGTCTGGCGGCACTGTAGTTCCGCCCCTGGCGCCGACCTTAGGGAGCGCCAAAATGGGTTGGAAAAACAAATTGAAAGTTTGAAGGGGGGTGCGAAAGTTTGAGGGGCGGGGGTGCAAATCGAATGTTTGAGGGTGGGGGTGCAAATCGAAAGTTTGTCCCCGGGCGCCGGGAAGGGTCGCTACGCATGTGGTCCTATGGCATTTACTATTGTATGTTAAGCTCATTTAAAAAAAAAGATTAATGTTAAGATTATTTATATTATTTCTTGATTAGCGGCACAGAGTTTTATAGTTTTTTTTTTATTTCTGTGATCTCTCAAAATCAAATTTTTTTGTTTTGTTTTTCGGTGTTATTTATACAGACGAGAAAAATGGCCCGTTGAGGGCGCTAGGTTGATAGTGCTGTCTCTTTTCTCTAAACTAAAACCAACCCACCCCCCCCCCCACACACCACCCCCACCCTCCCCACCCCCACACACCACCCCCCACCCCACCCCCACCCCCACCACACACCACCCCCGCCCCCCACCCCCACACACCACCCCCACCCCCACCCCCCACACACACCACCCCCTCCACACACCGCCCCCACCCCCCCACCCCCCAAAAAAAAAACATGTCTACCGTCCCATTCAACGAAATATAATTATATACTTTTTCCAGTGTCCGCCCCCTCCCAGAAAATTCTACCCCCGCCCCCGAAAATTTCAAGTACCCCCACCCCTCTCCGGGGAGGAAAAAGTCTGAAAGAAACACTGAAACCAACCCACCCCCCCCACACACCACCCCCCCCACACACTACCCCCCCCCCCCACCCCACCCATCCACCCCCCCCCCCCCCCAAAATAAAACATGTCTACCGTCCCATTGCAAGAAAACCACTTTTTAGATTAGACACATTAATTAGGCGGTAATTTTATTATAGAGTATCGATGAGGAAATTTCTTTTGAGTTGGGGAGGGGGGGGGGCTCAGACGTTCTTACGCGGGGGTGGGGCTTCGCCCCTACCCGAAGAATTGTATGAAAGAAACTCTTCACGCAAACCACTTAGATTAGACCAAATTGCCTTTGTATTGAATGTTTACTCGATAATCAATGACGTCATATCAATGTGTGCACTATCCGGCTTGAGATTATTTTCTACTCTGTGCGCTAAATGTGTCGACGTCATACTTCGTTTTTCGAATTACTATGCATGTTTTTAAATTGCTTGTCTTTTCTCTAGAGCGTTCTTGTCAGACAGATAGATAGATAGATAGATAGACAGACAGCGAAACTATTATTATAGACGAGAAAAATGGCCCGTTGAGGAAGGGTACAACGGGCGCTAGGCTGATAGTGCTGTCTCTTTTCTCTAAACTAAAACCAACTCACCCCCCCCCCACACACCACCCCCCACACACCACCCCCCACACACCACCCCCACCCCCACCCCCACACACCACCCCCCCCCCCACACACACACACCACCCCCCCACACACCGCCCCCCCCCCCCCCCAAAACATGTCTACCGTCCCATTCAACGAAATATAATTATATACTTTTTCCAGTGTCCGCACCCTCCCAGAAAATTCTACCCCCGCCCCCGAAAATTTCAAGTACCCCCACCCCTCTCCGGGGATGAAAAAGTCTGAAAGAAACACTGGTGTCGCGCTTAGCCACTACCCGAAGAATTGCATTAAAGAAATTGCAAGAAAACCACTTTTTAGATTAGACACATTAATTAGGCGTTCTTACGCGGGGGTGGGGCTTCGCTCCTACCCGAAGAATCGTATGAAAGAAACTCTTCACGCAAACCACTTAGATAAGACAAAATTTCCTTTTTATTCAATGTTTACTCTCCGGTTTGAGATTATTTTCTACTCTGTGCTAAATGTGTCGACGTCATACTTCGTTTTTCGAAATACTATGCATGTTTTTAATTTCCTTGTGTTTTCTCTAGAGCGTTCTTGTCAGACAGAGCGTTCTTGTCAGACAGAGCGTTCTTGTCAGACAGACAGCGAAACTATTAGTATTAACGAGAAAAATGGCCCGTTGAGGAAGGGTACAACGGGCGCTAGGCTGATAGTGCTGTCTCTTTTCTCTAAACTAAAACCAACCCACCCCCCCACACACCACCCCCACCCCCCCCCCGACCCCCAGACACCACCCCCACCCCCCACCACACACCACCCCCACCCCCACACACCATCCCCACCCCCCACCCCCACCCCCCACACACACCACCCCCTCCACACACCCCCGCCCCCGAAAATTTCAAGTACCCCCCACCCCTCTCCGGGGAGGAAAAAGTCTGAAAGAAACACTGAAACCAACCCACCCCCCACACACCACCCCCACACACCCCCCCACACACACCACCCCCCACACACACCACCCCCCCCCACCCCTCCACCACCCCCCCCCCAAAAAAAAACATGTCTACCGTCCCATTGCAAGAAAACCACTTTTTAGATTAGACACATTAATTTTATTATAGAGTATCGATGAGGAAATTTCTTTTGAGTTGGGGAGGGGGAGGGGCTCAGACGTTCTTACGCGGGGGGTGGGGCTTCGCCCCTACCCGAAGAATTGTATGCAAGAAACTCTTCACGCAAACCACTTAGATTAGACCAAATTGCCTTTGTATTGAATGTTTACACGATAATCAATGACGTCATATAACTGTGTGCACTCTCTGGGTTTGAGATTATTTTCTACTCTGTGCGCTAAATGTGTCGACGTCATACTTCGTTTTTCGAATTACTATGCATGTTTTTATTTTGCTTGTGTTTTCTCTACAGCGTTCTTGTCAGATAGATAGATAGATAGATAGACAGACAGCGAAACTATTAGTATTAACGAGAAAAATGGCCCGTTGAGGAAGGATACACCGGGCGCTAGGTTGATAGTGCTGTCTCTTTTCTCTAAACTAAAACCAACCCACCCCCCACACCCCCCACACACACCACCCCCCACCCCCACCCCACCCACCACCCCCCCCACCCCCAAAAAAAACATGTCTACCGTCCCATTCAACGAAATATAATTATATACTTTTTCCAGTGTCCGCCCCCTCCCAGAAAATTCTACCCCCGCCCCAGAAAATTTCAAGTACCCCCCACCCCTCTCTGGGGAGGAAAAAGTCTGAAAGAAACACTGAAACCAACCCACCCCCCCACACACCACCCCCCACCCCCCTCCCCACCCCCACACACCACCCCCCCCCCCCCCCACACCCCCCCCCCACCCCCCACCCCCCCCCCCCCCAAAAAAAAACATGTCTACCGTCCCATTGCAAGAAAACCACTTTTTAGATTAGACACATTAATTAGGCGGTAATTTTATTATAGAGTATCGATGAGGAAATTTCTTTTGAGTTGGGGAGGGGGGGGGGGGGGGCTCAGACGTTCTTACGCGGGGGGTGGGGCTTCGCCCCTACCCGAAGAATTGTATGCAAGAAACTCTTCACGCAAACCATTTAGATTAGACAACATTTCCTTTTTTTCAATGTTTACGCGAGAATCAATGACGTCATTACATTACTGTGTGCACTCTCTGGTTTGAGATTATGTTCTACTCTACGCTAAATGTGTCGACGTCATATTTCGTTTTTCGAATTACTGTGCATGTTTTTAAATTGCTTGTGTTTTCTCTAGAGCGTTCTTGTCAGACAGAGCGTTCTTGTCAGATACACAGACAGCGAAACTATTAGTATTAATAGTTATATTAGAGAATGTGGGAAAGGCTCTCTCATGAAAGCGTGTTGTTCGACAGTGATTCTAATTTCATCGCGGGTGGGGGGTGGGGGGGGATAAGGGCAAATGCACGGGTATTCGTGAGAACATTTTTATTATCGGCCGTTTGTTTCATATAGCCATTTGATTAAGCGTTTGCATTTGTGTTTTTGTTTGAGTTTGCGTTTGTTTGCGTTTGTGCTTTCTTTTGTGTTCGTATTTGTGTTTGCGTTTGGGTTTGTGTTTGCATGTTGCGTTTGTATTTGTGTTTGAGCTTGCGTTTGCTTTTTGGGGTTGGGTTTGGGGTTGTGTTTGCCTTTTGCGTCGTGTATGCGTTTTCTTTGAGTTTGCAATTGTTAGCGCTTGTTTTGTTTTGTTTTTGTGTTTGCCTTTATGTTTGCGTGTTATGTTTGCGTTGTGTTTGTGATTGCGTTTGCTTTTGAGTTTTCTTTTGTGTTTGTGTTTAGTTTTGTTCTGTTCCCAAGTTGGTATATTTAAAAAAAGATTCACCGTGGCAAAGCACGGGTATACAGCTAGTATATATTCACGCCTGTATATATATATATATATTTATATATTAAAAAGAGAGAAGCTACACCGAGGTTGTTTATCCAAGTTTAATTATAGCCTTCATAAGGATCATATTTTCTGACAATATGACATCTGATATCATAAAACATAGCCAAGGGACGATCTGTATTTCAAGAGGAGATTAAATCCGCTTTGTGTTTACGTCATCACATACATACAATATACCGGAACTCTGGGGTAACGAGGGCTTTTGTCCTTCTCTCAGGGGCTTGGGGCTTTTACATGGGGCTTTTGGTAAATTTATAGGAGGGCTTTTGTAATCCGTATGACGGACATGTGAAGGCTTTGTCGTCTATAGGCTTTGGTTGACTGTTCCAACACCAGGCGGTCATCTGGACATCTGACCAACGAGTACTGTCTATACACGGGTCACATGCACCCCCTCACCTCACCCCACCCCTCACCCCATCCTCATATCACCCCACCCTCTCACCTCACCTCACCCCCTCACCTCACCCCACCTCCTCATATCACCCCACCCCCTCACCTCACCCCCTCAATTCACCCCACCCCACCCCTCACCTCACCTCTCACCACCCCCTCACATCACCCCACCCCTCACCTCACCCTACCCCCTCACCTCACCCCACCCCCTTACCTCACCCCACCCCCTCACCTCACCCCACCCCACCCCCTCGCCTCACCCCACCCCTCACCTCACCCCACCCACCCTATGTTTACCCAGACAGTATCGATCCATCTTATAAGCCAGAGGTATGCTTCTTGAAGATTCTATTAAAAACGTTTTGATGCCGTGCTATGTTTCAGTCCTGGGTTCTGTTGATTGGTCAAACAATACACATGGGGAACGCTGGGGCGATGAGGTGCACTGTTATCTAACAGAGATGGTACTGTTGGTGGACCTACAGACCCGAGCTGACCACAGTGGACAGGGGCCTAAACGCTATTCGATGACATACATAACTAGATGACTTACAAACAATAAATGACCTACATACATTATATGACTAACACACAATAAATCACCTACATACAATAAATGACCTACATACAATAAATGACCTACATACACAAGATGACCTACATCCACTAGATAACACTAGGTCCTATAGACCTAGCTGACCACTAGTTAACGACCTAGTTGGTTCTATAATGGCCAGCAACTGTCACTACTGGTCAAGTCACGTGGGAACACGTGACCGTGTAGTTAGTCACTCACTCCCCGTGTCCGATTGAAATCCTTGTCACGTGACCATAGACGTATTACGTCACATCCGAGAGGATTAGAGAGGATTATCCTGTCTTCAAATAACAAAATTAATCCAGCTTACGATTGATTAGTACGTGTTAGCTAACCACGTGTAGGGATTTATCCTCATTTCTCGACAGGTAGATATTGATATTTTTTTTTAATAATCTGGTAGTAAAATTTAGTAACGATCTAACAATAAAATATTTAAAGTAACTAAAACGTTGATTAAGGAATTAAACTTTTTAAAATAGAACTAGATCTAGCTTACATTTGTAACTATTCCAATAGTTAAATAACTCCTAACTAAAATGATTTGCTTGAAATTCAAGTTGTAAGACAAATATTTTTAATAAAGAATTATTTAATTAATAGCTGTCGGAATTTTAAAAATACAACTAATCAGGAGTCAACAACCCTGTATGTGAACCGCTATCACCAGTGTTATCTCCCCTTCTCTTCTCCAATATAGGATCCTTTAAATTAAGTTTAATTAATTGAATATCTAATTGGATTGTAAATGATACTAGATGACCTAAATATCTAATTGGATTGTAAATGAGACTATCGTTGATCACATGAGATGCCATTTTCTTGGAAGTTTGTTAAACGTCGATGCAACAGAAATCAGCGGAACGTGAGCTACAAGGTTTGACAACATGACCCAAGAGAATGTATAACGACAGCCTATCATGACCCATGTTTGTTTTCTTTTTTAGCTTGCACATTACACCAGTCGCTGTCACACCGTATTTAGATAACACATTACATCAGTCGCTGTTGCAGTTGAGTGAAAAAGTTATAGCAGACGGTATTGGTGTTGCAAACGGGAGACCGTTTTCGGACATGAGTTCTTAGATTTGTAATCAGCGCATATTTGCTTCTTCTATACAAAGTATTTAAAAAATCGAGACTTTAAAAACAGAAAATAAAGACACAAATTATTTTTACTGCGATATTCAGAATACCTTCACTGTCAAATCATTTGCGTTCTATTGTCTACATGTACCGCCCCACCCTAGCTAGCCCCCCCCTGACCCTAGGGGTACTAGTGGCTCAAAAAGAACAGTGTGTGTGTGTGGGGGGGGGGGGTGAGATGGATAGTGGTTTAAAAAGACGTGTGTCAAAGTGAAAGAGACTTCAATGTTTGAAGATGTGACTGGGTATGTATAACCCCATTGATGCTAAAAAAAACTTCATACAGCCGAGTTAGAAGATCACAAGTGCTGTTAGCTTGGTGCCAATCACAGCAGATAGCCTGGTTCCTGTTCTGGCACCTGTAGTGTTAAGTGTATGATGTAATGTGTTAGTGCCTCATATGTGACACACCTCTCATAACTGACACACCTCCCATAATTTGTACACCTCTCATACGTGACACACCTGCCATACGTGACACACCTCTCATAACTGACACACCTCTCATACATTACACACCTCTCATACCAGACACACCTCTCATACCAGACACACCTCCCATAATTTGTACACCTCTCATACAATACACACCTCTCATACCAGACACACCTCTCATACCAGACACACCAGCCATAATTTGTACACCTCTCATACATTACACACCTCTCATACATTACACACCTCTCATACATTACACACCTCTCATACCAGACACACCTCCCATACTTTGTACACCTCTCATACATTACACACCTCTCATACCAGACACACCTCCCATACTTTGTACACCTCTCATACATTACACACCTCTCATACCAGACACACCTCCCATACTTTGTACACCTTTCGTTCGTGACACATCTCATACCAGACACACCTCCCATACTTTGTACACCTCTCATACATTACACACCTCTCATACCAGACACACCTCCCATACTTTGTACACCTCTCATACATTACACACCTCTCATACCAGACACACCTCTCATACATTACACACCTCGCATACCTGACACACCTCCCATACCTGACACACCTCTTATACCTGACACACCTCTCATACATTACACACCTCCCATAACTGACACACCTCTCATACATTACACACCTCCCATACCTGACACACCTCTCATACATTACACACCTCCCATAACTGACACACCTCTCATACATTACACACCTCCCATACCTGACACACCTCTCATACATTACACACCTCTCATACGTGGCACACCTCCTATACGTGACACCTCTCATAACTGACACACCTCTCATACCAGACACACCTCCCATACTTTGTACACCTCTCATACATTACACACCTCTCATACCAGACACACCTCCCATACTTTGTACACCTCTCATACATTACACACCTCTCATACCAGACACACCTCTCATACGTGACACACCTCTCATACCAGACACACCTCCCATACCAGACACACCTCCCATACCTGACACACCTCTCATACATTACACACCTCCCATACCTGACACACCTCTCATACATTACACACCTCTCATACCTGACACACCTCCCATACCTGACACACCTCCCATACCTGACACACCTCTCATACATTTCACACCTCCCATACCTGACACACCTCTCATACATTACACACCTCCCATACCTGACACACCTCTCATACATTACACACCTCTCATACCAGACACACCTCTCATACCAGACACAACTCTCATACCAGACACACCTCTCATACGTGACACACCTCTCATATAAGCCACACCTCCCATACTTTGTACACCTCTCAAAGCTGGTACACCCCTAGATGACGTCTAACACACAGTAAGCGTACCAACAACTGTCTACATCAGAGGCGTAGCGACCCTTCCCGGCGCCCGGGGACAAACTTTTCGATTTGCACCCCCCCTCGAGATTTCGATTTGCAACCCCCCCCCCCCCCTCAAACTTCCGATTTGCACCCCCCTCGAGATTTTGATTTGCAGCCCCCCCCCCCCCCCCTCAAACTTTCAATTTGCACCCCCCTCAACCTTTCAATTTATTTTTCCAACCCATTTTGGCGCCCCCTAAGCTCGGCGCCCGGGGACGTATGTCGTCCCCCCCCCCCCCGCTACGCTACTGGTCTACATTTAAAGATGAGTTCAGTTGATCAACTGAAATTTTGTTTTAAAAATGTACGTCGTCATTATTCAGCCTTAAAGTCATATGTACCAATTGTCTAGAACCTTCCAGCTAATGTACAAGTTCCAGCTATTGATGTTAAGTGTACACATGTACACATCAGAGAACAGAACTAGTGTGTACTGAGTACACATCAGAGATGTGATCCTTATATATCAAATACAAGTACATCTATATTTCAAGAACTGTAACCGCACTTAAACATCGCAGAGTAGAAACACAAGAGCTCATGTGTTACGTCCCTTTGCATACATTTAATACCATAAAATTTCTTTTCCGTCTTAACGGATTTTGTTTCCCACGTTTTCTTTAACTTGCTTTCTCTGTTTGTGTGTTTGTCTTTCCAATCAAATCTTGCGATCGAAATTTCTGGCACTTCCCAGTTAGCTAGCGCGCTGAAATTTTCAGGGAAGCTTTCTTTTGGATGACCATTGAATATTCAATTGTTATTATTACTAAATTGATCAATGGAAACATTTTATTGAGCATTTTAGACCGCTATATAATCTATATATATAATTCTCCTCTGCTAGCCATTAGAAAAAAAACCAGCGACGCGTACCTCGCGCGCAGTGAAGCGAACGATCACATGTCGCCACAGGCTTAGGGGCAGAGAATTTAGCTTGAACCGAGTTTAAACTTACAGGAGGTAGACCAGTTTGGGGGAGACGATATGGTCGAGTGGTTGGGCACACGATTGCTATCCCACTCGACACGGGTTCAAATCTAGTGTTCTAGTCAGTAACGTTTTTTACGAGTTGTCTTTTTACGAGTTGTCTTTTTACGAGTTGTCTTTTTACGAGTTGTCTTTTTACGAGTTGTCTTTTTACGAGTTGTCTTTTTACGAGTTGTCTTTTTACGAGTTGTCTTCGTTTACCCAAAAAAAGTGAAAAGATAAAATCGATAGCAAGATTTTAATGCAAACAAACAGACAAAGACTAAAAAGTAGAAAATAATAATCATTAAAAAAGTTTTAAAAAACCCACGTTTTCTGATTGAACTAAAAAGTAGAAAATAAATGCTATAGGCCCTACATCACAATAATGCAAGCGATCACTCTACTATAAGCGAGCAAAAACGTGGGGCGCCGTGATTTTCTTACAGTTTCTAATACTGTTGACTCTCTACAAGCTCCCTAATAAAAGTCAATAGTATTATCTAATCAATAGTAATATAACTTTTACTTCGGCGCCCCACGTTTTTCATCGCTTATAGTAGAGTGATCGCTTGCATTATTGTGATGTAGGGCCTATAGCATTTATTTTCTACTTTTTAGTTCAATCAGAAAACGTGGGTTTTTTAAAACTTTTTTAATGATTATTATTAGTTATGTTGATGCATGGAAGGCGAGGCGATTCGGTGCCGTGAGGAGTGGTAGGTTCGGAACCCGTCTGGTCTGTCTGTTCTGTCTTAAGTTGGACTATATTCTGTACCTTTATCTACCCTTGGCGTTGAAATAACACTTTCTGTTTACATTGCTATTTCAGTCACAACGCCTGCTTCCACCCCTCACCAGTCCCCAGTTTAATACTTTATATCAACTAAGGGCCATAACTGATTAAAAGATTTGTGACAGACGTTTTTTAAATTATAGAACTTTTCTATATGAGTGAATCATAGAATGTAGCTCTGTATTTACATCCCACTCTTTTTCTACCGTTCAATGGGACAACTCCCATTATTTTACCATAACACAAACAGAAAAAATGTTTTTCTACGCTTGTTCACCCTTACCTCTCCCACCCCCTAGGGGATAAAACTATCTAAAGGAAACACAGAAGCAGACGGAATGGTGACGTCAAATCTCACCTACATCTCGTTTGTCTCAGCTGCTGACGACGTTAATTAAACCACTTAATTAATCCAGCCGTAATGTACTTGTGAATTATTAATGTGAGATGCAAAGAAGGTAGGATCTGTTGTCTTACGTCCCCTGACATGTAAGTTGTCTTCCCTTGTCTGGGTGATACTGCCCCCCCCCCCTCCCCCTCATGTGTTGCTCTGTTGATATCAACACTAAAAAACACACGTACACATTACACACTAAACTACACACGTCGAATGCACCGTACACTCGACAACACATCTGAACACACAACACAATTAGATAAGACGCATTAACAAACCATACTGACTCTTCCCCCCCACCCCACAACAACCACCACAACAACCACAACCACCACCACCCCAACGACCACAGCCACCACAACCACCACCACCATAACCACCACAACCACCACCACCATCACTACCACCACCATCACCACTACCACCAAATCACCACAACCACCCCCACAACCACCACAACAACAAACACCACCCCCACAACCATAATGAACTCAGTGCGTCGTGGTGTAAAAGAGGTCTATACGGCATACGACGGGTACACGTATAGACCACCTCTCTCACAGTACACAAAACAAACTTGACAGACAGCGGTGGGCTGTTAAGATCAGATCGACTTAAAATCTACATGCACTCTAGCTTGTTGATGTGTATATAACCAACCAACCATTAAGACATAACTCGATCAGCTGCCCCCCCCCCCCACCTGGTGAGACCGACCACGACAGCGTCGTGCTGCTACTACAGAATGTCCGGTTTGTCGTGGACATCCCACCTGTCTGGTACCGTCGTGTTTACCTGGTTCTAGGTTGTTTACCTGCCCGTGTCAACTCACGCGACAGATATCCTAAGGTGCAGACATCAATTCAACACGTTTGACTTCTGCTGAGGAATCAAAACCACGGACGACAACGCGTCAATGGTCCAGCAGAACCAATAAACTGGAACCAGCATTCGATTTGGGAGTTGAGGAGCTGGAAGGATGGTAGATGCCGGTAGAGTTAGGAGCTGGAAGGATGGTAGAAGCCAGTAGAGCTGGAAGGATGGTAGAAGCCAGTAGAGTTAATAGCTGGAAGGATGGTAGAGGCCAGTAGAGTTAGGAGCTGGAAGGATGGTAGAGGCCAGTAGAGTTAGGAGCTGGAAGGATGGTAGTGGCCAGTAGAGTTAATAGCTGGAAGGATGGTAGAGGCCAGTAGAGTTAGGAGCTGGAAGGATGGTAGAGGCCAGTAGAGTTAATAGCTGGAAGGATGGTAGAGGCCAGTAGAGTTAGGAGCTGGAAGGATGGTAGAAGCCAGTAGAGTTAGGAGCTGGAAGGATGGTAGAGGCCAGTAGAGTTAGGAGCTGGAAGGATGGTAGTGGCCAGTAGAGTTAATAGCTGGAAGGATGGTAGAAGCCAGTAGAGTTAATAGCTGGAAGGATGGTAGAGGCCAGTAGAGTTAGGAGCTGGAAGGATGGTAGAAGCCAGTAGAGTTAGGAGCTGGAAGGATGGTAGAGGCCAGTAGAGTTAGGAGCTGGAAGGATGGTAGAAGCCAGTAGAGTTAATAGCTGGAAGGATGGTAGAAGCCAGTAGAGTTAATAGCTGGAAGGATGGTAGAGGCCAGTAGAGTTAGGAGCTGGAAGGATGGTAGAAGCCAGTAGAGTTAGGAGCTGGAAGGATGGTAGAGGCCAGTAGAGTTAGGAGCTGGAAGGATGGTAGTGGCCAGTAGAGTTAATAGCTGGAAGGATGGTAGAGGCCAGTAGAGTTAGGAGCTGGAAGGATGGTAGTGGCCAGTAGAGTTAGGAGCTGGAAGGATGGTAGAGGCCAGTAGAGTTAGGAGCTGGAAGGATGGTAGTGGCCAGTAGAGTTAGGAGCTGAAAGGATGGTAGAAGCCAGTAGAGTTAGGAGCTGGAAGGATGGTAGAGGCAAGTAGAGTTAGGAGCTGGAAGGATGGTAGTGGCCAGTAGAGTTAGGAGCTGGAAGGATGGTAGAGGCAAGTAGAGTTAGGAGCTGGAAGGATGGTAGAGGCCAGTAGAGTTAATAGCTGGAAGGATGGTAGAGGCCAGTAGAGTTAGGAGCTGGAAGGATGGTAGAGGCCAGTAGAGTTAGGAGCTGGAAGGATGGTAGAGGCAAGTAGAGTTAGGAGCTGGAAGGATGGTAGTGGCCAGTAGAGTTAGGAGCTGGAAGGATGGTAGAGGCCAGTAGAGTTAGGAGCTGGAAGGATGGTAGAGGCCAGTAGAGTTAGGAGCTGGAAGGATGGTAGAGGCCAGTAGAGTTAGGAGCTGGAAGGATGGTAGTGGCCAGTAGAGTTAGGAGCTGGAAGGATGGTAGTGGCCAGTAGAGTTAGGAGCTGGAAGGATCTTAGATGCCGGTAGAGTTAGGAGCTGGATATTTGAAATAGTGCCTTTAGTAAATAAACTTGTCTAGAATTGAACTTGGAGCTTTTTCAGTTGCAATTTCACTTGGCAGAATCTATCGGGATCCTCACTAAAAGGTAACATCCCCCCATACAAATGTACAAACAGCCTTCCAATTTCTTCTCTATGTTCATCATTTCCCAAAACTTGAGGTATGTTCCCAAAACTTGAGGCATGTTCCCAAACTTAAAATGTTCCCAAAACTTGAGGCATGTTCCCAAAACTTGAGGCATGTTCCCAAAACTTGAGGCATGTTCCCAAACTTAAAATGTTCCCAAAACTTGAGGCATGTTCCCAAAACTTGAGGCATGTTCCCAAAACTTGATTTATCTTCCCAAAGGCCGGTCAACGGTACGAGAAATTTGAGAACCCCTGGTGGGGATTCCCCTTTCAAAGTTCATTTCACATTGCACGCTCTATTTGGGGGGGGGGGGGGGCGCTGACAGTGTTGCATCATCAACACCAAATGAATGTAAACAAATCTTTTTTTTCGTGTGTGTGTGCGCGTGCGTGCATGTTTGTGTGTGTGTTTGTGTTTTTGTTTTTGTTTGTAAGTTCCTAACCGACCTAAAGTGCGCTTGATTGTTTTTAACCTATTTTAAAAATAACCTCACGGATGACTTGTCTTCTATGTTGTTGACAAAATTAAAATCGCCGAACCACAACCCCCCCTCTCCCCCAGAATCACCCCCCCCCCCCCCCCTCCCGTCCCCCTAATCCCCACATGCAAATCAGCCAGTGTCTGTCAAGCAGTGATCTGACTTCAACAATAAACTTTCAAACGAACAGCGCAGTCGGCGCAGTGACATCTGACCTTTGACCCTGCTTATCGCGTCTGTCGGGTCCACGCAGCAGACGACTCAGTTGTTTCATGCACACAGACGGGACGTGTTCTACATACAATGGGTAGGTCACTTTGTTTATCTGTGTGTGTGTTTGTGTGTAAGTGACCAGCGCATTCGGCACAATACTAATACTAGTTATCAAAGTTATTGTCTAAAGCGTTGCTGGAATAATTTGTAAAGAAAAGATAGCCAAGGCTAGCAAGATTGTTTAAAGTTTTAGGTCAGTTAACGTAACATAGCCAGGTCTAGTGTTAGACTGCTTCTGTTTAGTTAGGCATTGTTTAGCTAAGTGAAAGTTGATCTAAAATCTAGTGCTTTGTGTTGAGGCTCATTATAGTAGTTTTTAAAAGTCAAAATTTTTTCAGTTTGTTTGCACTGGTAAGCCTATACTTATTAAAAAACTCGTTTTTATTTTTATTTTTTAAATCGCACACATCTTCACATGGCACCGTGTAAAAAAAAAAACGAACAACAACTAACTTAATCTCCTGCAGATAATTAGTGTTAAAGGTCATGCGTGGTACAGGGGCGATCACTGCGATTTTGTTGACATTTTATGGCGGCTAAAATATATCTGCGTCACGTCACACACTAATTATTCACAATCTAAAACATCACATTATCACAAACTACAACTTTATTCACAATCTAAGTCAGGGCTCCAGAACTAGAGGGAAGGTCAGGGCTCCAGAACTAGAGGGAAGGTCAGGGCGCCAGAACTAGACCATAAACTATCAACAGTGTAATGATGGGAACCATCAAGGGGGTAGCAGGCCGTTATTAGGGTGCACAAAATCCGAATTTTTTTTTTTTTTTTTGCACCTTGATAAGCTAGTAGTTTTGTAAAAAAATAAACAAAATGAAATACAGCATAAGAATGAGTTTTAGAACACGGGAAACTCACATATTATCAGGTTTCTGTGTTTCGTATACATTTGACCGACTTGCCAGATATGAAAGTTATCTTCACAATTTTCGGCGGACGTACGTAAAAGAGAAAAAAATAAAATAAATGACATTAATACGTTTTATTTATAAGTTCAGGTTAGAAGTGAGTTGGCCTAGTTCTGTGTGGATTTTTGTCTCATAATAGACATACGTTGCATTGAAACAGGTTAATTTACTAAATTAGGAAGTAGTTTAATTATATATATATATATATATATATATATATATATATATATATATATATATATATATATATATATATATATATATATATATATATATATATAGCGGGGGGGGGGGGCTGAGTTCGAAAAAAATGTGCGGGGGCGGGGGGCTTTTTTACATTCGCGCCACTATTATTTTGATGGCATTAATTAATGAGTTCACTGTCTTAAGCAGGTATCTGACAAAGTGTTAATACTTTGAACATGTACAACAAATAGTTAAAGCAAAATAAACAGGTCAATACTTATTATTCTAGCTGAGATGGAGGATTACTGCACCACTAACTACACACAAAAACTAATGAGTTTGAGTTAAAAATAACTATTGCCATACCTGGTTCGATCTTGCTCCATCAACACCTGTCAGAAACACGCACAGCATCGTATCTACTGTTGTTTATATCTGTACCTGTTGCATCATATTCAGGGAGGGAGGGGGATTTGTAGTTTCTTTAGTTGCATCATTTTCATGTATAAATATTTTCACCTCTATCTAGTTTCGTCAGAATGTCTGAAGTGATGTAAGCATAATTTAGAGTTGCGCTACTTTAAGGATGTAATATTTAGCTCCCCTGGGGCAATTTAATGACTAAGTGGCAAGGACGGGGGACTTAGGGTGGGGGTGGGGGTGAAAAAGGGATAGTGTCCAGATAAGTCCCGCCAAAAAATTAACCCAAGCTAAAAAGTTAACCCCCACCAAAAGTTAACCCCCACCAAAAGTTAACCCCCACCAAATTAAACCCCCGAAACCCAAAAACATTGTAAATAAACCGGGATGATCTCCCCTAAACTTTTTCAAATATTCTTATACGAAACAACAGGGGGTTGCAACTCGGGCTATAGACATGATTTTAAATCCATTTTAAATACTTAAACTTTTTAAAATAGAATAAAATCTCGTAGAAAAAAGAATTGCACACCAAGTGAACGCCAAATAAAATGTGCATAATAGTGCGGAATATTATTAGTACTTTATAAATTTACATGCGTTTTTTGAGAAATCGGAGCCAGATAGAATGTTGATCCCATCAAGTGTGAGAGGTGACCCGGCACAGTTTGAGAACCTCAGCCATATGATTTCCCTCTCGCCCTGAGCATACCGTGTCGATCAAAACTGCAGATCTGCCAATACAAATGGCGGCTTGAAGGACGGGGAACAGGATACTGCATGGCGGATGTAATGTAGACATGCTTGACTACACACGGCAAAACAAACGTCAAAACACGGCAGTGTGCACGGCCTTGGTGCACTGTCTTGATGCTCTTTCTTGGTGCACGACCTTGGTGCACTGTCTTGATGAACTTTCTTGGGGCACCGTCTCAGTGCACTGTCCTGATGAACTTTCTTGGGGCACCGTCTCAGTGCAAATCCGAATAAAGTACCCTTGCCAAAATTGTTTTCCCAAATGCAGAATTTTTAGAAAGTGACATGTCATTTAGACGGTGTCATCTTAGAAAGTGACATGTCATTTAGACGGTGTCATCTTAGAAAGTGACATGTCATTTAGACGGTGTCATGTTATAAAGTGACATGTCATTTAGACGGTGTCATCTTAGAAAGTGACATGTCATTTAGACGGTGTCATCTTAGAAAGTGACATGTCATTTAGACGGTGTCATCTTAGAAAGTGACATGTCATTTAGACGGTGTCATGTTATAAAGTGACATGTCATTTAGACGGTGTCATCTTAGAAAGTGACATGTCATTTAGACGGTGTCATGTTAGACAGTGTCATCTCGTACCCTGTCATCTCATAAAGTGTCACCTTAATTTATATTGTATCAGGTCCAAACCCATGCTACCTCATCCAAAGCTTTAGCCCCCCACCCCCCCCCCCCCATCCATCTGTCTCAAGTGATAACTATGGCAGCAGTGCCTTCTATACACACATTCTCCCCTATCCCATGTATTGCCTATATCAATAGATACAAAACCAGATGTCATACCCACATAACCCACAAACAGCAGCACCTAAAGAACAAGTGTGTAGATTACCTTCCGTGTTGCGTGAACTTTACACACCCACACACAGCAGCACCTAAAAACAAGTGTGTAGATTACCTTCCGTGTTGCGTGAACTTTACACACCCACACACAGCAGCACCTAAAGAACAAGTGTGTAGATTACCTTCCGTGTTGCGTGAACTTCACATACCCACACTTCTCTACTTGAGATACGAACACATTTTGTACAAGTTTTTATTTCAGCACACGGCCCTTTTGTTGGGAGCCCTTTTGTAGGGAGCCCTTTTGTTGGGAGCCGGGTTTGATAGCCTGCGTTCTACCCACTGATCTCTGACATTTGTGAACTGTGGTAAATGGAAGGCGCGCCGTTTAGTGCTTTAATTACTGGAATGGAACAGTTTGTATGCGTGCGTGTGTGTTTTTGTGTGTAAATATGTGTTTGTCATGCATACGGTGTGTGGTTAAATACAAATTGCACGAAACGTGTGTTTTTATATTTGCTTCGATTTTAATGTAACAGTCTGCTTATATTTGCCTGTTTTTACCACTTGTTAAGATTGCACGTTTGACCACTTCTTTAGATTGTCTGTTTTGACCACTTGTTTTGACCACTTGTTTAAGAGCCAGCCATCTCTAGGACATAATATACCAGTACCTGGAGTCTCTTAACGCTTCTGTTAATTTGTCTGTCATATTAAGATCTCACCATGACAACAGCCGTCAACAGACTTGACATAACATTGAAACCTTAGCATGTTTGACACACTGGTGTATGTGTTATGTAACAGTAGACTTGACATAACATTCAGACATTGTGTGACACTGGTGTATGTGTATGTAACAGCAGACTTGACATAACATTCAGACATTGTGTGACACTGGTGTATGTGTTATGTAACAGCAGACTTGACATAACATTCAGACATTGTGTGACACTGGTGTATGTGTTATGTAACAGCAGACTTGACATAACATTCAGACATTGTGTGACACTGGTGTATGTGTTATGTAACAGCAGACTTGACATAACATTCAGACATTGTGTGACACTGGTGTATGTGTTATGTAACAGCAGACTTGACATAACATTCAGACATTGTGTGACACTGGTGTATGTGTTATGTAACAGCAGACTTGACATAACATTCAGACATTGTGTGACACTGGTGTATGTGTTATGTAACAGCAGACTTGACATAACATTCAGACATTGTGTGACACTGGTGTATGTGTTATGTAACAGCAGACTTGACATAACATTCAGACATTGTGTGACACTGGTGTATGTGTTATGTAACAGCAGACTTGACATAACATTCAGACATTGTGTGACACTGGTGTATGTGTTATGTAACAGCAGACTTGACATAACATTCAGACATTGTGTGACACTGGTGTATGTGTTATGTAACAGCAGACTTGACATAACATTCAGACATTGTGTGACACTGGTGTATGTGTTATGTAACAGCAGACTTGACATAACATTCAGACATTGTGTGACACTGGTGTATGTGTTATGTAACAGCAGACTTGACATAACATTCAGACATTGTGTGACACTGGTGTATGTGTTATGTAACAGCAGACTTGACATAACATTCAGACATTGTGTGACACTGGTGTATGTGTTATGTAACAGCAGACTTGACATAACATTCAGACATTGTGTGACACACTGGTGTATGTGTTATGTAACAGCAGACTTGACATAACATTCAGACATTGTGTGACACACTGGTGTATGTGTTATGTAACAGCAGACTTGACATAACATTGAGACATTGTGTGACACACTGGTGTATGTGTTATGTAACAGCAGACTTGACATAACATTCAGACATTGTGTGACACACTGGTGTATGTGTTATGTAACAGCAGACTTGACATAACATTCAGACATTGTGTGACACACTGGTGTATGTGTTATGTAACAGCAGACTTGACATAACATTCAGACATTGTGTGACACACTGGTGTATGTGTTATGTAACAGCAGACTTGACATAACATTCAGACATTGTGTGACACACTGGTGTATGTGTTATGTAACAGCAGACTTGACATAACATTCAGACATTGTGTGACACACTGGTGTATGTGTTATGTAACAGCAGACTTGACATAACATTCAGACATTGTGTGACACACTGGTGTATGTGTTATGTAACAGCAGACTTGACATAACATTCAGACATTGTGTGACACACTGGTGTATGTGTTATGTAACAGCAGACTTGACATAACATTGAAACCTTAGCATGTTTGTCTAGGCTGTGCACACACCGGTGTATGTGTTATGTAACAGCTCCTCGCCTCCCAAGAACCAAACTGTTCCAACTCCAACTTTCCCCTTTTGTGAGATACACACCATTGTGTTTAAATCCATTAAGACATCGCGCTTAAAAAAAAATCGTGGCGATCTCGTTTACTCAGCTATCACTTTTCACTAAAACATAATACAAAAACCTTCTAGCTTTGTTGTGAATATTTTTCAAAGATGGAGTTAAGACAGCCTCGTTTTGGGGGAGCTATTGATAGATTTGGTATGACAGGTCAGGATAAAAGCAGGTATAGGCCGACTGTTGCAGTACATTTAGTTTTAGTGCCAGTAATAATTAGACCTTGGTAAATTAGACTGTTAAATTAGGTGGTGGTAAATTAGACTGGTAAATTAGATTGTGTTAATTAGATAGTAGTAAATTGTTTGCTTTCTTCATCAAGCATTTACTATAAAAGCACTGACTATATCAAACAATCAAGTATTTATTCATTGCGTGCATTAATTGGCCTATTAATTAAGATCGTTAACCAATTAGTTGGGCGTTGGTATTCGCGTCGAGTGAGTATATGTATGTAAACAACGGCTGAACTGGGTGATTAGTACAACCTTAGACCGCGTGAAACGTGTGCTATAATTAGCCACCAGACAAAACGGAGTTATGGAAATGTGATTATTTGTACTCTAAGACTTTAAGGTCCCAAAATTGTGGATGATTTTTATCTTCATACCATCCCCATCGTAACACATTATCAGGAAAAGCCAGACCCTCCCTCCCCCCTTTCCAACCGTAAGGTGACGTCACACCTCAGTCTACAACCCCACTCGAAATTGCAAATTTATTTTTTTTAAAGATTTCTTTCTAAAATATTATCTTTACTTTATCAGCGGTAAGTATATTAATCAATTCACTTTACAATTTACAACAAAAAAGCCTTTAAAAACACAAAATAGCGGCAACATTTCAGTTTCTAACATTACCTTTTATAATGGGAAAGTGTGTCGTCACACTTTCTGACCCCCTCCCCCCCACGGTCTACCCCCCACCCGTTCTCCTCGTTACACATCGTCGCAATATTCCGACCTCCCTCCTCCTCCCCTCCCAATCAGAGTACGACGTATATGGCATGGACTACCACTATTGGTAAAAGCAAACCAACAATTCATTCAGTCGTCTCCCCGTTTCTTCCCTAGTAACCGCGTCTATGGTTACCATGTTTCAGCCAGTCAGCAGGAGAGAAGGTCACATGACCACAGCTACCAACTGGAACATGGTGGTGGACGTTTCAATACTTTTTTATTTCATACTCGTCGTCCCTTAAGTGCATTGTGTACCAAGACCGGAAGTTAAGTTTTAAAATATAAATCTATTTCAGGAATTTTGATGTAATTATCGTGACCACTACTTTAGTTCCATAAAATACCGCGGATTAATTTTTTTTTTTTACTAAACATCAAAGTATGTCTGTGGAAATCAGTGAGCATATCGGTAACTGTTTTTATCAAATAAAAAAATAAACAAATGAACGTGGGGCCAGTGACGCACATAATGTGTACGGACCTACCGATTAGATGAGGCCTCGCTCGATGATTGGTTCCACGGTCAATGGTGCATGACTGCTCGTGGCTGATTAACACCTTTCTGACCTTCATCTTACTAACCTTCATCTTACTGACCTTCATCTTACTGACCTTCATCTTGCATGACCTTCATCTTGCATGACCTTCATCTTGCTGACCTTCATCTTGCTGACCTTCGTCTTGCTGGCCTTCATCTTGCTGACCTTCATCTTGCTGACCTTCACCTTACTCCTCACGATTGATCGTGTGAGGTACAAACATATTCCGCTGGATCGAACCCACGGTAGACTTTGATTAGTCTAGTCAGTAGCAGCTACTACTTATTACAACAACTAGCATACTTATGGTGCAACAACTAGCATACATATAGTGCAACAAATAGCATACTTATAGTGCTGCGACTAGCATACTTAGAGTGCAACAAATAGCATACTTATAGTGCTGCAACTAGCATACTTATAGTGCAACAAATAGCATACTTATAGTGCAACAACTAGCATACTAACAATGGGGCAAGTGGCGTCCTGTAGTGGTGACAACATTTCGACTCTTGACTCGCAACAGGCTCGTCCTCAATCAAACGGAACTAGCTCTACAAGTAAGAAGTGATTCTCTTTCTATCACAGTTTTAGATCACAGGACAGACACATATCATATGCCAGACACCACATGGCATATGACAGACACCGCATATAGTAAGACAGGTATTTTAGGTGATAGGACGTCTACTTAAAATGTGTCTTTTAAGACGTTTCCCAAACGCTAAGTTGAACCCAATTCTATTCAACGCTGCTGAAAGATTCTAATGAAGACTCTATTGACGTCTCCACAACTCCGACGTGACGCAGACACGACGCCGACGTGACGCCACTACCTACTTCCCTTGTCAACTGTTCATACACGAGGCTTACTTTTCAAATACAATTAATTTTAATTAATTTGACTGGGTTTTTAATTAACTCCTGATAGAGCGTTACTGGCATCCAAAGAACAAAAGGAAGTCAAATAAAGAGATTAATTAATTAGTGGAAACTTAAATTTAATCGAACTCACTGAACGAACATGGTCCAACTTGATAAGGAGAAAAGGCGACTAGATTCTAGAGAAGATCTAGATATTAGTTTGGCTAGAACTAGAAGATCAGACCAGGCTATCTCTTCGGGAGGGGGTGAGAGGGGAACTGCCCCCTCCCCCACCCGGAGCACGTCCATCGCCCTACCCCCCCCCCCCCCCCCCCGGAGTAAAACACTGGATGAAACTGACGTTACATAGCTCGTGGAAGCGTAGATCCTACTGGTAAACCCACAAGAAACGGGGGGGGGGGGGGGTAGAACACTGACACAACTAGACTGGCTAACGCTCTAGCCAGAGACAATCACATATTTTAACCGATGCACCTTGCTGTACTTGGAGCATAGAACACAATACTCCAACTATACTGAATCTGTTGATGTAGGCAAAGAAACGGTTTAGTCCAGGGGTCTGCAACCTGCGGCTCGCGAGCCGCATGCGGCTCTTTTGATATCAAGATGCGGCTCTCCAGCTCCTTGAACCAATACTAATAATCTTAATAAAAAAATAAAATATTTGAAATAAAAAAATGTTAGTGGCTCTTTAAAACCAGGGAAATTTTGAAAATTGTAACTTTTGGCTCTTCCGCTTCAAAAGGTTGCCGACCCCTGGTTTAGTCCCATCTATTCACATTCATCATTTCTCTAACCCAGTTTCTCTAGCTTGTAGTCAGCAAACCACAACATTACATGAAGGGTAAAGGTTGGCTACCATATCGTTGAGGCGTAGAGCTGCAAATAACTGCTACACGAAATGGGGGGGGGGGGGGGGGGGGGCGACACACAACTTTTCTTCTTTGTTCAATTTAGTGTTGAATTCTAATTCAAATAAATAATTAGAATATTGGCATCAAACACAACTTAAACAAGAACATTTTTTCCTCTTGCCCAGATAAATGTGGGTCTAATATAAATAATTATCTCAAATTAAAAATAAATTGTCTAATGATAGGCTTGAGGTTTGCATTTAGTTCAATGGTGCCAATAATCCTTTATCTCCTGCCTGCCACACAAATTAATTCATTAGTCAAATTGTGGGGGAGGCCGCTTATACGAGCAGACTATAGTCTACTTGTAAGACCCAGAGATTCCCACTGGAGGGGGGAGGGGGGGAGCAACACAATAGGCCGTTTGCAGCTGATGAAATTGATAATTGCGCTCTTTTCACTGCGTACAAGAAAGTAGTTTTACAATGGAGGCGAGCGAGTTGACGAGATTCCTTCCATAATGTTGTTGTCATGGAATAAAAACGTGTTTTTTTAGATTTAGACCGTAAAAAAAAATAAAAAATAAAAACTTAAGCCTAAAATTAATTTAGAAATTTTATATTCTTAGAATAAATGCTATAAAAGTTGCAAATCCAGAGAACTTGAAAATAATTTGTTGAGTTTAAGGCTACATTTCTATTTATTTTCATCAAGCCTAAGTTATAACCGGATGTTTCACTTTCGTAAGACAAATATTGATTGGCTGTACAGTAACTTAGTGATCGATAACTATTTGTTTACAAACTTTGCAGATCAAGTTTTTAAATAGCAATGCAAATTTAAAACCCCATGACCTAGTTTTCTATTTTTAGCTTACAATGTGTACAATAAAATCTATGGCAGCCTATCCAATAGCAGGATGCCATGTTTATGTCGCCATTACACGTGAAAACCAAATTGTTTTTGCTTTTTTTTAAATTTTTATTTAGTTACCGAAAATATTATAAACATCAAATACATCCAATCTTTAGTAAAGTCCGAAAAAAACCAGACAGGCAGGATTTTATAACCATATTAATTGTAACTACGCCGTGCCTGATTTTTAAACTAATTTATACACCTCTCAAATACCTTTGAGAGTTTTCTCGCTCGTGTCCATTGGAGAAGAAAGCTTAAACACGTCCATTAAAACTCTACGTGCCCATATAAACTTAAACTTCCATAGCTCAAATAAAAAGTTTAGGAATAGCCTCGAAATGGTGGATACAATATTTTAAAATTTGGTGCCATGATATTAAAATAAATATGGTTATAAAAATCTGACTGTTTGATTTTTACGGACTTTACCTAAGATTGGATGTATTTGATGTTTTAGTATTTCCTGTAACTAAACACATTTTTAAAAAAGGAAAATCAATTTGATTGTTTTTTATCACACAAGATGACAATAATCAAAACTGAAATAATTGGTCATGTGATTTTTTTTTTAAATAATTTTATTCAAACATATCGGCAAAGTTTTGAGTTTACGATTAGTTGTTTTTTTTTTCATAAAGAATATCGATCACAGAGTTTCTGTAGAAACAATCGATGTTTGTTTTACGAAAGTAAAACTTCAGGTCAGAGGCGTAGGGCGGGGGGTGCGGACCGCACCGGGTGACACCATTTAGGAGGGTGACACCAAGGCAAAAAATAGCAAAATATATAGAGAAAAATTTGAGGGGAGGGGGTGCAAATCGAAAGTTTGAGGGGGGGGGGGAGTGCAAATCTAAAGTTTGAGGTGGGTGCAAATGGAAAGTTTGAGGGGGGGGGGTGACACCCGACCTCGCTACGCCAATGCTTCAGATTATAACTTAGGCTTGATGAAAATAAATAAAAATGTTGCCTTAATTAAACTCAAAATTTTTTTTTCAAGTTCTCTGGATTTGCAACTTTTAAAACATTCTAAAAAATATTAAACTTCTGAATTATTTTCAGGCTACGACTTACTCTGATGGCAAAAGCTAAAAAACAAAAATGTCACCAATAATGGTCGAACCCATCACCTCAAACTAGGCTGCTCTGTGGTCTTTGTAATATGTTGTTGAAATGTGGCAAATCTCAGACTATATTTTTTTGCGATCATAAATCAGCCTCCTAATATTTTCCCGCCACTTTTCTTGACTGACGTCTGCTGTGTTTCAGCTGAGCGACTCAGCGCCCTGAAGACCGCCATCAAACCATGCCACAGAGGGGGGCCGGGCTACAAGACCCCTCTGGACGCCATGAAGCACGGACCCAGGGAGAAGCTCGTTTACCTGCCCTGCATCCAGCCGCCACACCTGAAGAAGGTCAAGCCAGATTACCTGGCCACAGTGGACATTGACCCCGAATCACCCACCTTCTGTAAGGTAAATATGACTCCAAACACCACATTGTAAAGGTAGGTATGACCCTATCACACACCTATGTCAGGTAAATATGACCGAGACCTCCACCCAAAACCAGCTGACTCCATCCCCCCCCCCTAGTCCTAAAATGTTGTATAACACTAACCTAAAACCAGCTGACTCCACCTCCCCCCCCCCCCCAGTCCTAAAATGTATAACACTAACCCAAAACCAGCTGACTCCACTCCCCCCCCCTATTCTTGAAATGCCGTATAACACTGACCTAAAACCAGCTGACTCCACCCCTAACGACGCTCTCACCTGTTAAACCACCAGGTGATCCACCGCCTGATGATGCCTTACCTGGAAGACGAACTTCACCATTCAGGCTGGAACACCTGCTCCAGTTGCCATGACGACTGCTCAAAGTCACGTGACAAGCTGGTCTTGCCGGCCCTGAACAGCGACAGGATTTACATCATCGACGTCTCCAACTGTAGAGAGCCCAAGTTCCACAAGGTAGGGGGGGGCTGTAGAAGGGCCAAGTTCCACAAGGTAGGGGGGGGGGGGCTGTAGAGAGCCCAGGTTCCACAAGGTAGGGGGGGGGGGGCTGTAGAGAGCCCAGGTTCCACAAGGTAGGGGGGGGGCTGTAGAGAGCCCAAGTTCCACAAGGTAGGGGGGGGGCTGTAGAGAGGTCAAGTTCCACAAGGTAGGGGGGGGGTGTAGAGAGGCCAAGTTCCACAAGGTAGGGGGGGGGAGAGCCCAGGTTCCACAAGGTAGGGGGGGGGGCTGTAGAGAGCCCAAGTTCCACAAGGTAGGGGGGGGCTGTAGAGGGGCCAAGTTCCACGAGGTAGGGGGGGGCTGTAGAGAGCACAAGGTAGGGGGGGGGGGGGGCTGTAGAGAGCCCAAGTTCCACAAGGTAGGGGGGCTGTAGAGAGGTCAAGTTCCACGAGGTAGGGGGGGGGGCTGTAGAGAGCCCAAGTTCCACAAGGTAGGGGGGGGGGGAACTGGGCCTAGCTATGGAGGAGTGGGGGGGGGGAGTACCCTGGTCCTATCCATGGTGGGTGGGGGTACCCTGGGCTTACTCATGGTGGGTGGGGGTACCCTGTGCTTACTCATGGTGGGTGGGGGTACCCTGGGCTTACTCATGGTGGGTGGGGGCACCCTGGGCCTACTCATGGTGGGTGGGGGTACCCTGGGTCTACTCATTGTGTGTGGGGAGGGTACCCTTGTCCTATTCATGGTGGGGAGGGGTGCTAGTGAGGCGTGTTCTACTTTAAGAATACACTTGTGTGACGCTGTAGGAGATGGAGTGAGGGTTTCGTCTGCTAAAGCTCGCCCAGCTGTCGTGGCTACATGCCTGGAGTGGAAGTGTTGGTGAACTCAGTGATAAACTCTACTGTGTCTACAGTGCTTGATATCCAAGGGGGGGGGTAGTTGACCCAGCTGTCGTGGCTACATGCTGGAAGAGTTGGTGAACTCATTGATAAACTCTACTGTGTCTACAGTCGTTGATATCCCAGGGGGTAGTTGTCCTATATCTTGTGGTTACAGATAGTGGAGCCTGTTGATGTGCACAAGATGACTGGCCTTGGTGCCCCACATACGTCACACTGCCTGGCCAGCGGGGAGATCATGATCAGCTGTATCGGGGACAAAGAGGGAAGTAACTCGAAAAGTAAGCTCAACTCTAAGAGCACGGTTATCTTTCTTTAAACATAGTATTGGTGATCAGTTTCTTATTTCAAGACATTTGTAAAGTAATTTTTTTAAATTCATCAGTTGAAATTTAACTGAATAGTTCTATTTGGTGAAAAGTATATCCAATATATGTAAATACACCTAAAAATCTCAACATTTTAAAAACCTACTACCTGTCACAAATAGTTAAATAATGTTGAAATATTTGTCATCCAATCAAATACAATAATAAATTATGGTTTTGGCTACAAGGTTATGTAGTGCCTGTATGTATATTAGTTTAAAAAAAAACATACAATGTTGCTCAACTAAAACTTTAGGTGGTTTTATCCTGCTTGATGGGGAAGACTTCAGTATAAAAGAGAACTGGGAGAAAAGTCTGATCACCATGGGATATGATTTCTGGTACCAGCCCAGACACAACGTGATGGTCAGCACAGAGTGGGGCGCCCCACGGGCATGGAGGAATGGCTTTAAACCAGAGGAGTATAAATCAGGTGAAGCCCCACCTTTCTCCACACTCATACATATATATATATTTGTATATAAATATATTTGTATATAGGCCTATATTTGTGTATATCTTTTTGTATATATTTATTTGTGTGTATATATATGTGTGTATATATGTCTATATAGGCTATAGGGCTGGTAAGTAGGTCACCAACTAGTTCTATGGCTCATGCAGGTTTTATTTAGCCATATAACTGGTTGGTGACCTACTTACCAGCCCTATATATGTGTATAAATGTGTGTATATGTATGTATACATATATATATATATATATATATATATATATATATATATATATATATATATATATAAAATCTAGTATGAGTTTACTAGTCTTTCTGTCTGTCCACCAGGTCTGTATGGCCACAGCATCCATGTCTGGGACTGGACGACACACAAGAAGCTCCAGACCCTTGACCTAGGGGACGAGGGGGCCATTCCGCTAGAAGTTCGTTTTCTGCATGATCCAGATGCCACCATGGGCTATGTGGGCTGTGCCCTGGGCTCGTCTGTCTTCAGGTTCTTCAAAACTCCTGTAGGTTTTTCTGGTGTTGGGATGTAGGTTTTTCTGGTCTTGGGATGTAGGTTTATCTGGTCTTGGGATGTAGGTTTTTCTGGTCTTGGGATGTAGGTTTTTAGAAGCTAGTGTAGGCTGTAGATGTAGACCTTTGTAGGTTGGTGTATTAGATTTTTGTAAGTCATGAGTATTACATATGATCCATATAACTATTTATAACACTAAATGAATCACTAACCCATATCAATTTAAACAATATTGTTTTAAATCCAACTAAATTATTGAAATTTTACTGGACGTAATACATAATGTATACCTGTCTTTCCAAAGATAATGTTTGGAGTTACTATCAAAGTTTAATAAAACCAAGTTACTGACACAGTTAGCTAAATGTTTTTTTATTGCTCTCCCAGAAAGGAGATTGGGAAGCTGAAAAAGTAATTCAAATTCCTCCAAAAAAAGTGACAGGATGGGCACTTCCTGACATGCCAGGTAAATTGGTTGCCAATATGTGCAAGTTTTACAACAAACTGTAAGTAGAAATAAAAAATAAACACTTTTTAAAAATTGCTGACCTTTACAATAAGTCAATTATAAACAATTAATTATTATTTAAATAATTTTAAACAAATAGTGAAATAATTAGCGCAATTTCCATACAGACAATTGCGATTATTAACTCGTCATTTCTGGATGGATGTGTGTCCCCAGCTTTAAGTCGTATCTCCTCCTCAACGAAGCAATATCGAGGACTAGTTCCAAAGCAAATATGTTAAGCAAGTTCCAAGGATGATTGTGGGCCAAAAAAATTCCCGGAATTCCTTCCTGGATTTCCCGGAAAAGCCAAAAAACCTCGAACAAATGCAGTTTTTGGTCCATATCTCGGCAACCAGACGACTTAGCGACTTGAAACATTTACCAATCGATTCCTGCCATAATTTAGACCTATATTGCCGAAGAAAGTTTTCAAAAATATCCTTTCGTTCTGTCACAAAAAATTAATTAAGAACATTTAAACTGAGCATCGTGTAGGCCTAGGATGATATTTACTACTTTTTTAAACTGAGCATCTTTAGGCCTACTCGTTAAAATAAAACTATTTCCGTTGATATAGGTTAATATAGTTGTCTTTTTTTTACTTATTAATTCAAACGTTATTTTTGTAAAGGAAATTGCGCTTTAATTGTCACTAGACTTTTTATTAACTTGTTTTTTATTTAGTCAGAACAAGACAAAATTCTGTTTTTGTGTTGACTTTAAAAAAAATTGATAAGTAGTTTTTCCCTTCCATAGGTCTAATAACAGATATTGTGATATCATTAGTTTTGTTCCCTTCCATAGGTCTAATAACAGATATTGTGATATCATTAGTTTTGTTCCCTTCCATAGGTCTAATAACAGATATTGTGATATCATTAGTTTTGTTCCCTTCCATAGGTCTTATAACAGATATTGTGATATCGTTGGATGACAGATTTCTGTACTTCAGTAACTGGTTACATGGAGACATGAGACAGTACGATATTACAGACAAAAGGAAGCCAAAGCTGGTTGGACAAGTAAGAAAAATCTGGCCAGTTTTTTTATTTTCAAAAATAATTATTGCCGTTAAAAACTGTCACTGATTTGAAAGATTGGCTGAAATAGATTTTATACACTGTTTGAACATATCTGCAATATAGAGGTCAGGGTTCATGTAGGGTTTTTGAAAACTTTTTAGTTAATAATTTTTTAGTGATTTGAGAATGTTTCTGGCACCATGTCAGGTATTCATTGGTGGAAGCATCCAATCAGACGGTCCAGTCAAGGTCACTAGAGATGAGGAGAGGGATGTAAGTTAAAAAATGTTTCAGTCAACTTAGCCATAATTAGCCAAAAACAAATTTATTTAAAATTATCAAAATCTGCACTATTGTATGGCTTAAAATTAAAACAAGAAAAAATATGGATACAAATACATTTAGAACATTATAAACAAGAAAATAATATAATAATTTTTTTTGTTTATAATTATATTTTTAGAAATATGGGAAAAACAAATAAACTTGAAAGGAATTGATTTCCATTCAATTAACCTTATATCTAGAAGTTAACAGTTAAAAACAGACTGACGCAGTAAAATGTGTTTCAAAACTCTGTTAGTCACAGCCAGACCCAGTCTACATAAATGGAAAGCGCCTGGAGGGGGCGCCACAAATGCTGCAGCTGAGCTTAGATGGCAAACGTATTTATGTGACCAACTCTTTGTTCTCCGCATGGGACCAGCAGTTCTACCCTGAAATCTGCAAGTAAGAACATAGCCGCCAGTTGTGTGACAATTTACCTGCCTAGTATCCACATCAATATAGACCTATTAAATTAAGTTTTATATTACCACCTACTCCCTACAAGTTTTTCTGTTTCTCTTTACTTTACATCACTCCTAATTAATTATTATTTAATTAAAATTTAGTATGTGTTGTGTCTCAATTCTACTTTGAAAATGTGTTACTGTTATTAGTAACATTTTAATTTTTAAATATTTAGCTTTAAAAGCTTTTGTTACCGTTTATAATTAATAAAACTAATTATTCACTTTTAATCAATGCAGTCCCTACTTTCATTTTTCAGGAAAGGTGGATGGATGGTTCAAATTGATGTGGATACTGTGAAAGGGGGCTTAACTCTCAATGACAAATTTCTGGTGGACTTTGGTGATGAGCCCTTTGGACCAGTTATGGGCCATGAAATCAGATACCCTGGTGGTGATTGTACTTCTGACATTTGGATTTAGTATCTCAGTGTTGGGTGGTGATCTGACATTTGGATTTAGTATCTCAGTGTTGGGTGGTGACCTGACATTTGGATTTAGTATCTCAGTGTTGGGTGGTGACTTGACATTTGGATTTAGTATCTCAGTGTTGGGTGGTGACCTGACATTTGGATTTAGTATCTCAGTGTTGGGTGGTGACTTTACATTTGGATTTAGTATCTCAGTGTTGGGTGGTGACTTTACATTTGGATTTAGTATCTCAGTGTTGGGTGGTGACCTAACTTTGGCATTTTAAACCTGGCATTTGAATATTGTTAGCGCAAGGTACTTCTGAGATTCTTGTATCCTAATATGAACATTGTCTACCCACGGTTCCAGTGAGTTTAAAGAAGTACATCCTTGTCACATGCTTATGAAATAATAGGAAGAATCCTCAGGCATAACATGTTAAAAAAATGTGTATACTTTTTCTTTTTATAATGTAATATTGTAATAAAAAATATTATTGATTTATTTCTTGTCTTGTTATAAAAAGTTATTTCTAAAAAACCTATGTTTTACAAGACTTAAAAAAATTTCCAGTTGGGTTCTGCACATCTGATCACTTTTGTCTGACAACTGCTCCTGTGTCTACGCTAGACCATTTGACATGTTTCTTAAATTTATAATATACTTGTTTATGTTAATGTTTTTACAATGAACAAACAAATCAAAAAAATCATTTGGCTACATGGACAACTTCATGAGCTTTAATCATCAAACAAATTATTTGGCTAACTGTACAAGTTCTGCAACCTCAGCCTCCAACTATAATATATATTTAATCATTAAATTAAAAAAAAATTCCTTTCCGCTCTTCAAATATTTCTGTTGAACACCATCTGGACATAATCACTGATTTACGTAAAGAACGCTGTGATTGTGAATAAACATTCAAGAAAGGGTCAACTTGATGGAGTCAGTCAATGGGTATTTTTGATGAACTGTCCAAATGGGATTGTTTGGGTTAATAACTCCTGGTGACAGTTGAAAATTAGGTGGTGATGGCATCACACGAATTCTGGGAACAGTTTATACACTCCTCATTTTTTGCACCAGTAAAATATATACCTATGTTGGATTTTGAATCAAATTATATTTAATTTTTCTCATTAAGAAGGGTTTGGTGAATGCGCATATGAAACTGATGTAGTTCAGTGCCTCCAACAAGGTTAAGAACCACTGCCCTAGAATGACATGACAGTTACCCCGACCCTCACTCCTTTGACCCATTTTTTAAATTTCTCATTATAATTATGAAGTGTAGAGAATTGTTTGTAAATTTTATATAGGCCTATACAAGTATTTTATCAAATTTGTAGTTTTCTATTAACTTATGGGCGATTTCCCGGTTACTTCCTCTACATCTGGTTTCCTAAAAATACCATTAAAGTTAGATGGACGAAATTTCACATATAAATATTACATTGCATACATACTATAGTTTATATCAAATTTTGGACGTTTTCCGATAACCGTAAGTGGTACTTTCAATGGTTTCATTTAGGGGAGATCACTGCCGCTTTATTGCTTTAGTTTGAGCTCTTAAGGGGACATAATCAAACTTGTTTGATTTTGTCTGAAATATTGACGGGGTTATCTTGAATTACATAGGATATACAAAATAATCATCTCAAGCTGGCGTAGGAAGTGGAACTGGAAGGTGGGCGCCAAAACGGACGATTATATCTCTTCCCCATTGTCACAACCCACACCCCAATTATCTCTCCACGAAGAGTGCGCCGTTATTTATAAAGAAGCCCTTGACTTTGATACCTATTGTGAATGTAACAATACAAATAATTAGCCTACTGTCTTTTTATCTATTCTACTAATATACGCTTAGGCTATAACTATAAATTAGTATAAATTAGATTTAAATATTGACAAAAATGTACTAAGTCGCCGGATTCTAGACTAGATTATTGATTATATTTTAAAACTCCAAACTTTGACATTAGGCTATGTATATTATTTATTAGGCGTAGAGTTCTATTTATACAACTTTTAAAATATATTTAGGTCAAAAACAGGTTTTGTAAGTTATTTGACTGTTGCTTGTATACTAGTCTAGTTCTAGTCGGCCCAAAGTAAATAAACTAAATGCGTCTTTATTATAGTTGCATACCTTGAGTTGCGCGCGCACATGACAACAAACATGGAAGTCATCGTAAAATGCAGATGGACTTCTGCTAGCTGATTCCATTCATTTAGTTTTAGCAATAAGTCACTTATTAGCTTTGTTTATAAGTAATGGACTAAATTATGTGTATGCAACCTCTAATTATTTAAACAATTTGAATTTTAACGTTTCTTGTTGTCATTACGCATTAAGATTTAATTTCCTACTGCTTTACAAACTGCCAATCTGACTACAGAAAAAGTGTGAATGAATTCTATAATGAATGCAGAATGATGAGAATGATGTCAGATTGATTGAATGATGAACGCTCACTGAATCAGAATGAGAGTGAATTTATTATTCCATATTTTTTCTATTGCACGTTATCTAACGTACATCATTAGAAGAAGAATGCTGCCCATTTCAGAGCCTTTCTTACAGATCTAGATCTAGCTAACTAACTAGATCTACTAAGTTAACTAACTAGAGTCTAGTCTAGTTAGAATTTTTCATCTCCCTTGCCTTGACTTGATGAGTTGATGATGATTGACTTATTCATTAATTATTTATTATTGACTCTTCTTGGATTACTAGAATTCTAGATCTAGATTATTAAATGAATAGATTTTTAAATCTAGAATCAAGACTAGAATGTCACTAGTTTTTAGATCTAGATCTAGGTCCTAGAATATCTGATAATCTTCTGCCTGTTCTGAAATTTCCCAGCGCTGGTATTAAAGATAATTAAACTATTGTAGTATGCAGTATCAGAGTCATAATATGTAAATATGAGGTTTTAATTGTTCATTTTGAGTTGTGAGGATTAGTCCCTAAATTAAATCAATAGTGCCTACATCTAGGCCTGAAATGGATTTAGAACTTAGAATTTACTTCTATCTAAATTGAAAATTGGGATATCTGTTATGACTGTGTCACTCATAATGCTACATTGATGGAATCTTCTTAAAATAACTTAAAGGTTAAAGGCCCAGGGGGTGTTAGATTACTTGGGTAGTTAATAACTTAATTAAATTAGGGGTCTACTAGATCTAAATACAAGTCAAAATCACTAACCAAAACCTAAAACCCTGTCCTTCATTAGCCGTAAACCTAATTTCTGACAACCTAAAACCTATTTTCTTAAAAGTATTATTGGGCATTCATAATACAAATACTATTATTACTAAATTACTTAAGCTACTTACTAATAACTGTGTTATGGTTTGTACTACTCCTACTAACACTAACATTTGAATCTACTCCAGACTAGAACTAGACACTACAAAAATCTGTCTGATTTTAATTAATGATTTTAAGGCTAGTTAATCAAATTATCAAAGGAAAAATTATTTCTATCTGTCTTAATAAAGCAGTAGAATGTGAACTTTCTAACCAGAAAGACTTTAATTTAAAATGATTTATATGTGGGTCATAAAGAGAAAGTCCAATTACAATTTATTACTTATTTCTTTTTTAGACATATAGGCTAATCAATCAAATAATTGTAATCTTTTAAAAATACATCATTGCCTAATCTAATTTCACATTAAACAACAGGCTGATCATGATTAGTACAATTATGGCTTAATTATTATTTATTTTTACACATTTAATTAATATTTATTTAATATGTCCCTATTTTTTCATTCAGTGCTAAATTGGGTTTTATTGTAATTTTCAAATTTTTACCTTTTTTTTGGTACTTTTTCTTAAAGCCAAAAACTAATGTCTTTCATTTTTCTCTTCTTTTTATTGATTAAAGTTAAGGCTTGAGTGGACCTAGACATTTAGAGGGGTTTCAACTGGGCTCTCTCATCTAGAGTCTATAAGGCATAAGCTATATTTGTACAACTATTTCATCATTTGGATACTTACCTGTTGTCAGTTATTACCCCCTGAAAAATCCCCAAAATCGGATTAGGACATTTCACCCAGCCCCCATGTCAATTACAAATTGATCTTAATCCTAACATTAAATGTAGCTAAAATGATAAGGCTATGAAATTATGCTAGTTTAGGTAAAGCTATGGTAACGTTTGTAGTAGGTGTAATGTTATTGGAGTATGAAAGTGTGTACATTCAACTACTGGGTTAAGTTTGAATAAGATATATTTACTGCTGGTTCAAAATAGGTCTTAAATTGCATTATATATTACCTAGTGATTTCAAAATCTATGGCTTATTAGAAAAGTACCACCCCTTTTTTTATTTTACCTTGAGTTATTTTGAGTTATCTTTTAGTAGTTTAGATGTAATAGTTTATTTTACATCTTAATTTCCCTATGATTTTACTTTTAGCCTTCTGTTATTAATTAGTAGTTTAGACTTAATATTTTATTTTACAACTAAATTTTCTTATGATTTTACTGCTAGCTAGTCACCCACCCATTGAGTCAAATCACTCAGCTATGCTGCTTTTTACCTTTCTGAACTACTGAGGTAGTAGCCTGACTATGCAATGGTGAGTTAATCAAGATCAAGAGAACATAAACTAAATTGATTGTATGTACAGCCTAGGGAGTTATTAGTCAGGTTGATTTTTAAATCAATCAATTATATATAGACTTAACATGCATAGGGATAGATTTTGAGATTAACATTCTATGCGAGACTAAAATAGGCTACCTAAATCAGCACATACTTCTCTGAGTGAGTATGTATTATAAGGGCAGAAAATGAGTTCTTGAGACAGGCAGGAAGAAATCTTATATCAAAACAGTATTACTAGGAGACATCAGTCATTAGTAGAATTATATTATGAACATGCTCTTTTGAGTTTTTTAAAACTTATTTTGATATTATTTCTAAACTTTTACCTTGGATTGAATTGTCTGCCTTTTTCCCAGTAGTTCCCATCTTGAGCATGCATGGGACATAACCTAACCTGTTCTATAGTTGCTAATCAAACTTCTTTATTCATGACAATACATTTTGAAGAGAGCACATTCTAACAATTATTAATCAACCATAAAAAATATTATAAAATACTTATTTACAAACCTTTTAATTAAAAAGCACAATAAAATGATTTTTGAGTATTATTTGACCATTAATTTCCCATAACGTTCATGTAGATTTAAAACAATACACTGTACATGTGTAACTGAAGCAAACCTTCAACTTGACAGCACCATGTAGGCTTGAGTTACCTGGATAGGCTGAAGAGTTTCTCATCCTGGTTTGGTTCAGCCTCTAAACACAAAATGTCAGGCGAGGAAGTCAAGCTGCCACCAGATCAGCCTAACTGGCCTGTGGTGAAGGAGTTGTTGCAAGATCTGCAAGCACAGCTGGAGAGTAGGAACATCACTGAGCAGGTACTCCACATACTTATTGATGTAAGGCATGGGTGTCCACGGCTGTATAATATGTCCATCAAGATATAGATGGAAGCAGGTACTCCACATACTTATTGCTGTAAGGCATGGGTGTCCTGGGCTGTGTAATATGTCCATCAAGATATAGATGGAAGCAGGTACTCCACATACTTATTGCTGTAAGGCATGGGTGTCCTGGGCTGTGTAATATGTCCATCAAGATATAGATGGAAGCAGGTACTCCACATACTTATTGCTGTAAGGCATATGTGTCCTGGGCTGTGTAATATGTCCATCAAGATATAGATGGAAGCAGGTACTCCACATACTTATTGCTGTAAGGCATGGGTGTCCACGGCTGTATAATATGTCCATCAAGATATAGATGGAAGCAGGTACTCCACATACTTATTGCTGTAAGGCATATGTGTCCTGGGCTGTGTAATATGTCCATCAAGATATAGATGGAAGCAGGTACTCCACATACTTATTGCTGTAAGGCATGGGTGTCCACGGCTGTATAATATGTCCATCAAGATATAGATGGAAGCAGGTACTCCACATACTTATTGCTGTAAGGCATATGTGTCCTGGGCTGTGTAATATGTCCATCAAGATATAGATGGACATAGAAGTAGATGGGAACGGGAGGATTGTCCTGAGACTAGCACCTGCTCCTATACAAACATATTTTTAGTGGGTCAGTTTAAACAATTGATACTTAACTTTTCCATTTACAAATACAAGTAGTTTTACAGAGTTAAGGAACTTGAAGAATTCGTCACTCTTAAAGCCATTTTGATTTCGTTCATGTAGTTTTTAAAGTGAGTTACATCTTCTTTTAAAGTTTAACCTCGCTATTTTTTTTTATTTATAGGAAACAGGATGGTTTATGCAGACAATATACACAGCCATCCAGTCTGATAGATCAGTAATGTCAACACTAGCAAGTCAGTTGAGTCGTTTTGTGCTGTCTCATACCAGCCCAGGCAGCAGTCCCCTATCTCGTTTAAAGTCACAAATTCAGTCAAACGTGAAGAAAAAACTGGATTCCAATTGTGTTTGGTTTGGTCTGGCTAAATACCTCAGTAGTATATCTAAATCAGATAGAGAACATTTCTTGTATGTTGTTTTGCCTAGAATAATTGAATTTGCTATCAGAATAGAGGAGCATCGACCTAAAGATGGTTTTCCTGTATGTAAGCAGCAAAAATGTAAGTAGAACTTGTTCAACTCAACTGCATTAGTTTTATTTTATTGTTAGTCCAAAAAAATGTTGCATGATTCTCTAATGGATTCACCAATAAATGATTAATCTATTTGCATAACACAAGATGATGTAGGTAGTCACACAGTTTGTTAGTCCTAACTCCAATAGTTTTGCATTGATCTGCAGGTAAAAAAGTCACCTTGTCCCGCCAGTTTGTCTGTTCAGTCATTGCCTGCTTCTTCCTGTCATTGTTCCCTGAGAGGATTCGGGAGTCTTCAAAAATGAATATAGTCAATTTTACACATTTTTTCAAACATCTTCAAATGTATGTTAAATACAATTGCTTCTCTTTCATTTACTAAATAAATTTATACTAAAATACTTGCTGTTTGGTTACTGAAATAGTGGATGTTTTTAATTTTTAGTTAAAGTCAGTAATAATTAGATTTAATTTAATAAATTTTAAGAAGGATTTTAAAAATTTAGTAGCAATATTCTTAAATTAAAGCAGCAATATTGATTTGATTAGCATTTTGTTTTAACATCAGTCTGTCATCATTAAAATTGTACTATGTGTCATTGCATTGTATTTCAGACCTTCTCAAGTTAGTAAATTAAAATGCGTCTTACATTATTTCCAATGTATGATTGATAGAAAAGATGTTGCTGGGAATATTATCTTTACTAGAAAGGTGAGTTCTTTTCACTTGTTATCAGTACTTGATAACTTTGTTGCCCGTCAGCTTTATTGTTTGATTGAAGAAGTGTTTCAATTAGTTGCTCATTAACTTTTTTGTTTGATTGAAGAATTGTTTCAATTAGTTGCCCATTAACTTTTTTGTTTGATTGAAGAAATGTTTCACTTTGTTGCAAATCAAGTGACTAACTGTATTGTTTGAAGAATTGTTTCATTAGTTGCTCATCAACTTTTTTGTTTGATTGAAATTGAAGAATTGTTTCAATTAGTTGCTCATCAACTTTTTTGTTTGATTGAAATTGAAGAATTGTTTCAATTAGTTGCTCATCAACTTTTTTGTTTGATTGAAGAAATGTTTCACTTTGTTGCCCATCAAGTGACTAACATTATTTTCTGATTGCAATAGGCTGCAGCAGCTACTTGGATGCTGACATATGATGAGTTGCTACAATGTGATATTAGTCTTTGTCCACTTCAAGTTCATGTTAAAGGTGTGATAGAGGACAGCCCACATGCTATTCAGGTAAGCAGTGGACAGTTGGTGGGTGAGCTAGCGTGTTTATAGAAGGTTAACATTGTATGTCTTCTACAACTGTATTGCTTGTTGCTGCTCTACAGGTGGACTTTGCTAACAAGTCTATTGGGGGAGGTGTCCTGGGCAAGTCAAGAGTTCAGGTACTGTGGGCTTCTAGACATTGTATAGATTGTCTGGAGTTTAAAATTTTTTGTTTAGAATGTGTTGTAAAACTTTATTCAAATATTTGGACCTGGCATTCACTATTAGAATAGATGGAGTAGAGTTCATCTGCTTCTGTAACCTCTGCATATTAGGGGATAGTGTGGTCAACCAGCTCTACTTTACCTACTGTCAGTCAGGTATTCATCAGAGGACAGTCCAGGTTAGCAGTTATGGACTCTACTTTCTGACCACACCATCCCATTCTATGATAAAAAAAGCTGCTAGTAAAATGTTTTAAAAGTTGGATTAGTGAACACTGTATGTGAACTATGTATGTGTGAGACAGTGAATCCTGTAGCAACATTAGGTATGAGACAGTGAACCCTGTAGCCACATTAGGTATGAGACAGTGAACCCTGTAGCCACATTAAGTGTGAGACAGTGAACCCTGTAGCCACATTAAGTGTGAGACAGTGAACCCTGTAGCCACATGAGGTGTGAGACAGTGAACCCTGTAGGTACATTAGGTATGAGACAGTGAACCCTGTAGCCACATTAGGTGTGAGACAGTGAACCCTGTAGCCACATTAGGTGTGAGACAGTGAACCCTGTAGCCACATTAGGTGTGAGACAGTGAACCCTGTAGCCACATTAGGTGTGAGACAGTGAACCCTGTAGCCACATTAGGTGTGAGACAGTGAACCCTGTAGCCACATTAGGTGTGAGACAGTGAACCCTGTAGCCACATTAGGTGTGAGACAGTGAACCCTGTAGCCACATTAGGTGTGAGACAGTGAACCCTGTAGCCACATTAGGTGTGAGACAGTGAACCCTGTAGCCATTAAATGTCAGACATTGAACCCTGTAGGTACATTAGGTGTGAGACTGAAGGTTTGATATTTTGCCAGGAAGAGATCAAGTTCAGTGTCTGTCCAGAACTGTTATCAGCCATGCTCTTCATGGAGAACATGGACCCTAATGAAGCCATTGCTGTGTCTGGCTTTGAGCAGTTCTCCTGTTACAAGGGCTATGCTGAATCTCTGGAATTTGCTGGCCACTATCATGACCCATCAGGTGCTAGGGTAAGTGGTTTTTATCATCTGACTATTAAATTACCTTTATTGAATTTCTTGTAGGGGTTAGCGTGGTAGAGTCGGTAAAGCTCATGGTTGATAAACCGATAAGTCTCGAGTTCAAACCCTCGGGCAGATGAGGCTCGTTAGCTGGGGACAGCAACTCTTCTAGGGGAGACAACTCCAAAATCAAACAACTGCTGCCTCATAGTTTGTTCTTGGTTGGACAAAGGCTATGGAAGCAAATCTAAAAAGAAAAGCAGGCTGAACTTGGAGTCAATGGCCTCAATGGCGCATAACCAGTTGACACATATCCTTAATTGTGTTGGAGGCGTGGTCGAGTCTGCAAAAGCTCATGGTTGATAAATTCGAAAAAGTCTCGAGTTCAAACCCTCTGGCAGAGAAGGCTCGATCTCTTCCAACACTAAAAATTAAGAATGAAGAAGAAGAATATCTTGTTACAGTGTCTATTAAAAATATTGTTATGGTGGTTACATTTTTCTTTAGTATGTGGTTTTTCCAGGTCATTTTCCTCAAAGTATAACTAATGTATTTTTGACAATCTTGTTTTATTTGTCTATCACAGGGCCACAAGATGGTAGCTATTGATGCAATTTCCTATCGCACCTTACCACTCCTTAACCAGTATCAGGACAACTTTATCTTGAGAGATTTAAACAAAGCTGTTGTTGGATTTTGTAGGTTTCCTGAGGTGGATGAAGACTTAGAGTTAAATCTTAAAGGTACAGTTCCACCTGTTCAGTAGCATACTTTGTCTTTATATATATATACATATATATATATATATATATATATATATATATATATATATATGTATATTTATGTTAATATTAAAAAATTAAATTCTTTTTTTTTAGAAGTTGATAGGACCTGTGATGATGCTGCTGATGTGGTGACAAGTGCCATGAGAGATGCTGTTGAAGATATACCAAGCTCAGAACTGTTTCCTGTTGAAGTGGAGCTGCATGGGCTGCAGTCTCTGGGCACTGCTGGCATTCAGTCAACTGGTGCCGTACCACAAGCTACCACTGCTGCAGGTGACCTGAGGGATGGCACCAAACTAGAGACGTCCAGCACGTCAGGGAGCATTTCAGACACCCCACCTCATGCTGACACCATGTCACAGAGTGGTGATGTCATGCCACTGTCATGCCATGCTTCCAAAAGTCTACCTTCAACTACAGTGCAATCTGTGGATGCTCCCCAAAGTTCACAAGTAGCATCAGACAGTACAACATCAGCAGGTGTAGCTGAGTCAGCAGAGCCAGCAGGAGCTCCATGTAAACTTGAAGAACGTTCAGAGTTGACTTGTAGCAAGCATCCCAATGATCAAATTTCCCATGTTTTGTGTGTGGATGTAGAAAATGGTAATAGAGTTGTTCTGGGAGATGAGGCTTGCTGTAGAGCAGCTGATTCAGGTAGTCAAGATGTGTTCATGGATGTAACTGCTGCAGTCTCTGTACAATCTTATCCAAGTGCCTCTCCATCATACCCCAGTCCATCAGACCCCACCCCATCATACCCCAGCCCATCATACCCTAGCCCGTCAGACCCCAGCCCATCAGAGCCAGCTAAAATGTCATTTCATGAATCACAACTGTTGAGTGACATCCTTGGGAACTTGACCAGACCAAGTGACCATGGAGGGACTACCTTGAGCAGACCCGTTGAGCACCCAGTGATTTCACCCATGTTTGTCCACCCTACTGCTGCTGAAGACATTCTTTCACCCCCCAGTGAAGTGTATGCAATAGCTGGTGCACCAGAGGAGTGTGTGCCTGTGTCTACCAGTGATCTCTGTGTTCCTAGCTTGGTTTCTCTCTGTGACAGTCTTGTATACTCAGATCTTTCACAAAGCACAAATGGAAATGTTCAGGTAAAGTTGGATGTGACTGGATATGAGACAGCATCATTCAAATCTGCCCAGAGGCTGGAGAGGACACCTTCAGATCTCTCAGCCCTATCTCTAGTGGTGAACGTTGGTTCCCAGAGCTTGTCCACCAACTCAGCTGAGGAGGAGAGCACCAAGCCTCTGGAGCTGTTGTCTGTGTCTGTGGAAGATGAGCAGACCAAAAGTCAGCTGCTGGACACTGGAGCGGCCAGCTTTGATTCAGTCCTGCCGTCCATGTCTCCGCAGTCGTCCGGCTCCTCGGCTCATATTTCTCCCAACACATCCATGACATCCAGCGAGCCGCTCAACTCGCAGTCCAACTCTGATTTCTTCCAGCAAGTCTCTGAGGTCTGCGGAGAACAGTACCTAGAGCGCAGAAGTTCTAGAGACTTTTACGGAGAGCTGCGGGAGTTTCTCAACTCCTCGAGCTCAGGTTCTCGCAGCTCAGCCTCTGGTGGGCCCAACTCTAGCTCTAACTCAACCTGGGGGTCAAGGTCAGGATCTATATCATCTCATGGCACCAATGGCTCATGTAATGATTTTGTTGACTTTTGGAATAACTTCCGGCGCCGAAGCTCCCAGTTGAGTGACACCACGTCTCGCAGGTCCAGCTCCAGCAAACACAGCTCCGACTTCAGCACAGACCTAGAGGTAAGACACTTTTATTACAGCTGAGACAATCCTAGATGTAAGACACTCACTTTTATTACAGCTGAGACACTGAGACAATCCTAGATGTAAGACACTCACTTTTATTACAGCTGAGACAATGAGACAGTCCTAGATGTAAGACACTCACTTATATTACAGCTGAGACACTCAGACAATCCTAGATGTAAGAGACTCACTTTTATTTGTAGCTTTTGTTTTCTTTTTTGTAAAGTGCTCAATTTATAATTGAAATTATTACATTTTTGTTCAATTTATAATATTTAGCTTTCATGAAGTGAATAAGTGATATAAAATTAAAATTCTGAAAGGATTATATACAGGTTTGAAAGTGACATCACAATTATCTATAGTTAGCAAATTCTTTTTAATAAATAGCACAAAGCAATTTTCATTCAAGTTCAAGCTAGACTATTATTCTCATTATTTGCGTGCCAGCAGTGAAAAGTATCTACAGATATGGCTAGATATTCATGTGATTTTGACAGTACATTCTTGTTCATAATTCAAGAAAAAACCTAAACATTATTACAATTTTTCTTTAAGCATGACATTTAATTGCACGTTAAAGACATTGCTCATAAAAATGTAACTTTCAGGAAATATCAGAGGGCCTACAGAAATACAGCCACGGAATCATTGAAGAGGAAGGGGGACTCTTCTCCATGCTGACAGACTTTGCCTCACAAGTTGTATCCACAGCTGTCAGCAAGGGTGTGGCCACAGCTGTTAACATCAACTCTGTGGATCTGGGGGATCAGGACAGCACACTGGACCAGGTGGCCAGCTTCATGGATACATCTGACAAGATGGATAAGGACAGTTCCATGGATACATCTGACAAGATGGATAAGGACAGTTCCGTGGATAAATCTGACATGGATAAAGAAAGTTCCATGGATAAGTCTGACAAGATGGATAAGGACAATGATTTTAACCTGGGGGATAAGGATAAAGTAGTAGATGAAGCAGATACGGTCAGTGCAGTGGATCATATGGGCAAAGGCCTGCTCCATAAATCTGTCAGTCCACAGGTAGAAGATCGTAGACATGAAGACCAGTGTCCTGCTGCCTTGCCTGTAGGAGCCAGTGGAAAGAGCCGGAGCAGGTTCTCTAGAACTGCCACCTTAGTCAGACAAGAAAAACTCAACCCAGATTTTGAAGACTCGCCTGAAGTCTTGTTCCCTCAAGGAGAGGGATCTGGAATACCTGGCAAGTTTAGTGAGGGTGATGGTATACCTGGCAAGTCTGAGCATCAGGAGCACCAAGCAACAACTGTCATTCCAGCTCCATCAGGTTCACCTGTGTTTTCTAAATCTTCAGGTGTAAAACCAGGTCATCAGAGTGTGGATTCTGGCTTCATCTCTGTCCAGACCTCGGCAGCGTCACTCCATGAGCCAGGTGTGTCAGCCTCTAAGCCTGCTAGTGGTGACCTTGTTAGTGGTGACCTTGTTAGTGGTACCCCTGTTAGTGGTACCCCTGTTAGTGGTGACCCTGTTAGTGGTGACCTTGCACATGAAACCATTCCAAAGAAAGAGACATCACTAGACTCCCATGTGTACAAGCCATCTTTGCCTAGTTCTACTGCTGAATCCACACAACTAAAGAACACTGACCAAAACATCAAACAGAAGCCCACATCGTCTTTCAAAAGTCATTCCTCTTCTCATATTCCTAAAGCAGCCACCAGTACTGAAGTGCACAGTAAGTCTGGCAAGGCCAAGCGAATGAAAAGTGTTGAAACAGCTGGCAAAGTGCCCAGCCAGTATCTCACAGACTCTAAGCTAGCCAGAGAGGCAGCAGCAGCCTCAGTGTCTGAAAGCTCATCCTGTTCCATGCATGTGTCAGTGGGAGCCAGCGGACCATCCAGATCATCAGGGATACCCAAGTTTAAAAACTCTTCTAAATCTCTGTCTGAGACAGCCAAGTGTTCCTCCCCTCCACATCATAAGGCCAGGCAGGAAGACTTGCCAGTTGATAGAAAAGATGGATCTAAAGCAAATAGAGCCAAGAAACAAAGCAAGAGAGGAGATGACATGTTCCCCCTGCCACAGAAAAGCCGATACATATTTTCTGATGTTGCCCCTCCCCTCCGTGAGAAGAAACACAGGCACAAAGACAGCACTGCTGATTCCCCACAGAAAAAACATGGCAGAAATACTGGTAGAAAATCTGATGATAAAAAGCGTCCTTCAGCTAAAGATTCACCTAAAAAAACACCTTCAAAAGATTACACCAAATCACCAAAATTTATTCGCTTTGTCAACTCTCTAGCTGAAATATCAGTGAGTCAAGCAGTGCTAGAAGGGGCTGAGATCCTCACACAAGCCCCACATGCTCACGATGAGATCTCTGATGAAGTTTACAACTGGTTTGCCACCAAGATCATCAATGAAGTATTTTTTCATGTCCTCACTGAGACAAGGGAACAAGACCCTGCTGTACACCTGGATGAAATTGGCGCCTCTGGTGATTTGGTTCCTTCCGTTGAGGTGGAAGCTTCCAGGTTAATAGAGAACATGTTCCAGACGTTGGGCGCCAGCGCAACAGACACTGTGGAAGTGGGATCTGCCAGACAAAAGTCTAAAGGGATTCTGCCAGCCAAGTCAGACATGGCAGCGTCCAGCTGTCATAGTAAGGTCCCTGGCTCTCTTAAGGTGGTCAAGTTCAAGGAAAGTTATGAAGATGATGAAAGTGCTGCCAAGCCAGCTCAAACTCCAGCCAACAAGACAAACTCCAGCACACCATTCCGTATAAGCAGCAGCATTCCAATTCCAGTCCGCAGGAAAAGTAGCTTAGATCTTCCTTTGGTTTCCCCCCCTGTGGGCAGGGGGCCAGGGGATCTGTCCTCTGACCAGCAGAGAAGAGGTTTGGCCAGTGTGGATTTGTCTTTAGACATTTACCAGACAGCCGCCTCAATAGTCAACCAAGTTTTTCAGACCATCTCTGACAGCATGGACGCTCAGGTCCTCAGCCCTGGATCTTCCTGCCGATATGGAACTGTTTCATCCTCAGATGCCCATTCAACAGGTTTGTGCTTGCTCATTGTATTGTTTAAATCGTTTATATTAAATTATATTCATGTCTCCTATTTAGGTTTTAGCATATCTAAATTTTTTTGTTTTACTAGATTTTTCATTATTTTTAAAATAGTTCATAAAATAAAAGTTTTGGTTTATATGTAAATTAATTTATTAATTTTGGTAATTTAAAGAACCTAACAATCTTTTGTTACTTAAAGTGACAGTTAAATTATAAGGTTGCATTAAATTGATCTGATTGGTTATTTTGTTCTCTCTACTGCCAGGCAGCAGAATTCATAGTCACTACGATAGCTTTGCCTCAAATATTTTCTCAAGTTCTTCTATGAAGACTTCAGAGAGTCCACGACGGAGCCGCCGATCTGTGTCCCCTAGTATAGGTGTCTTCTTCAGAAAACCCATGAGCCGTGAAACTCTGACCAACGCATTTCTCAAGGTTGACCACAGCCCTCAGATAAAGTCGTACGAGCGACGCAGCAGTGAACCATGTCAGACAAGCGTGCAGTTGTCCTTGCAGGCCTTCAACAACAACAAGTTCTCTGGGAAGATGGTGGAGGATAAAAATGTCAAAGTTTCAAGGACTGATGATGACATTGGTCGAGGCAAGACATGGCGTCGTGGCTCCTTGGAAGGATTCTCGTTTGACCAGCGCAGGAATTCATGTGGGTTCAAGGACCCTGTGCTGTCCAGGTTTGCTGAGGAGCTGATGAAGGCAGACACCTCTGTGCCAGAGCTTGTCATTGTTGGATCCCATGCCAGCTCTTCTTCAACAGGTCAGCTTGTCCCACGTTTGGTCCTTGTTTGTCCTAGGTTTGGGTTAAACTTAAAGTCTTTTGTCAATCAATAGGACTCAAATCATATCAAACATTAACTGTAATTAGTCAATAAGTCATACAAGAAACATTGTGTATTATGCATCAATTGTAACACCACAAATATAATGCAACAATGACATGGTTATAAAAGCATGCCACAGTGTTTTTATTATAAAACAATATTATGAAAAGATTTTTTATAGAAGAAATGTTTGCGCCTGTTGTATTAAAAATATACTTTTGATGTTATAGGTTCTAGGCGAAGCAGCATGAGTGCTTTTAGGGATTCAACTTTAGCTAATTTAGAAAATGAACTTCTTAATACCAGTTTCACAAGGTTAGTTGAACAAACAGAAAGTTTACGTTGTATGTTTGTATTTTAAGTTTCAGTGTTAACCAGCTGTGAAGCTTTAGGCTTTAAATAATTGTAAATAGTCATCAGAAAAGAATTTCATTGAATTCTTTTCAGACCAATAATTGTATAGTTTCATATAGCAAAAATCCCAAAGTTTAAGTTAATTTATTATAAATATATCTACTGATGGCCTATGATTCATCTCTTATGATAATTGGTTTGATGAGACTTGGGTGAGATATGAAACAAAAGACAGGACCGTTTTATCCAAATCACATAGAAAACATTTAGACCAGTTACTATTTCCATCTTCAGTGCCTGTAGCATGTCCCAGTCCACCAAATCCCACAGAAAACACAAACATTTAGACCGGTCAAGGAGTAGAGAATCTCGCCAAGGGAAGTCAGACAGCTCAGACACAGAGTACTGGTTCCCTCCCCCTAGGTTTGTGGGTGAGGAGTTCCAGCAAGAGTACAACAGACAACACAGCCAAGATGAGCTGCAGGTACCACTTCTAACACATTCACATTTCTTCAGTTTTCTATTGCTTTTTCTCTTTTTTTAAATAACTTTTTTTCTTTTCATACTTTTACCGCCTACATAGTAATTGAACATTTAGTTTTATAAAGTAATTGATTAGTGGTTTTAACAGATTGATAACATTAATAGATTTGGGTTGACAGGCTTAAACCTGAAGAAATCAGTTCATATTCTGCTTCTCTTATTTTTAATATTTTCTCAGTGTTTTCTGGCTTTATTTAACTGATAGCTGCTTGAGAATATTTTCTCCAACTATGTTCAATTGCTGTTGTGGTTTTCTTTTCTATTATTTTAATCTTTGAAGTTTGGCTTTGATATAACACCATTCAATTTTTGGCTTTCAAACCTGACAATTAAGAGGTAGGAACTTAGCAGACATTTTCCATAAAGGTTTAAAATGACCCTTCTTTTCCTGCACTCTCTAGGATTATGCGAGTTATTTTGCTGGTCGTGTAGTGCAGGAGGCTGTTTGTGTGCTCCAGTGTGAGCCAGAATACATGAGCCAAGATGCGCTGGATGTTGACATGTTTGCTGAGAACCTGTCTGACCAAATCATGCGCGACGTTTTTATTTCGTCAGTTACCAAAACAGCTGACAGGGTCCAAGCTGGCACAGATATCAGGGGAAGTAACCAGTTTCCCTTTGGGGAGGGAGCTAAGCCTAAGACTTCCAAACCTAAAGCTATTCCACTCAAGAAAGGACAGGAAGCACGCAGTCATAAAGCTAGTGGAAGTCAACTCCGAGTAGGAAAAGCTTCATCTTTAAGTGAATCACCAGTGCACCTCCAGCCCCCCCACTCTAGTCAACCTTTCCATGGGCCCCGGGGTGTGGTCAAGCACAGACGTAGAACTCCATCTTATCCTAATGACGCTAACATCCCAAGAACCAAACGCCATTCCTCACCGTCCCCCTTCTTCCCTGGGGTCTGGTCCCGTCCAGCAGCCTCATCATTACAAGTTCCTGTAGGCCAGCATCGGCCCAGCATGGTCATGAGAAGCCTGTCTGAGTCCAGCACCAGCAGAGACAGCAGCAGCAAGCATCACACTGTGGTAAGGAACTCCGCTGGCATAGCTCTCTAGATGATTTCTAGCGCTAACAAATGTATTCACACTTTTCAGAGGTGTTTACTGCACAATTTTAGATGGTTGGTAGCACTTAGTGTATTCCCCTTTTTCAGAGGTTTATGTGGCACATTTTTCTTTACCAGTTCTTTACTTTCTAACTTTTTTATATAGAGGTATTTTCTTAACAACAGTGATAACATTTTCTCTTAATAATGTATCATTTTATGAAACTTACAAAATACATCCAGTTGTGAGTTGTTCAATGACCGCTTTATTGCATTGATTTTTAAAAAATCCTTGGTTTTTATTATTATTATATCATTTATGTTTATACATTTTAATATATAAATAAAGATACATGTATCTATATATAAGTATACATCCAATTATAAATAAATGCATAGGTAGATATCCATATATCACAATCATCTATATACCTATCATAGTTGTACATATTACATAGGTAGATATCCATATACCACATTTATCTATATACCTATCATAGTTGTACATATTACTCTCACAGTTGCTTTATACTTCTGGATCACTTTTAGCTGTAAGATTTAAAGCTAAGTTTGATGTTGTAAACTATTTAGTCTATCTAAAATTTCTTGTATGGAAAGTTGACCATTTCTTTCAAAGAGTATTGTTTTTAAAAAAAAGTTAATTAATTTAGATTCATGCATTAAGAATCTCATGAAATATGTGCAAAAGTGAACTGAAATATTTTAAAATGCTATATTCCTAACACTTATTTTTTTTTCAACTTTAATCCCAACTTTCCAGAAGAGGAAAATAAACTCTAGCCTGGGTGATCATAAACAAGTTTGACATTGCTGTGATTGTTTGTGTATCAATATCTAATTTATCCACTAAATAAAGCTGGCTATTAGTTCAATTCATTTTTGATGGCTGCTTTATTTACTTGTCTATTAGTGCTTGAGTCTTTATCCGTAGGTTCAATTGGCTATTTTCATGAGAACTTACAATACTTGTTTATAATGAATACAAATTAAAATATTTTAAATGCATCTTTTAGCAACATTTAAAAAATCACTAAGCATAAAAGAATATTTTTTTAAAGTTTAAATGCATAGTATTAATAGAATGTGAAAATCATTTTAACATTTTATAACTAAAATTTTGAGTGCATCATTGATTCAATGTTTGATTAATAGTTGATAGTTCTTCAACACATACATTGAAACAATTTTAAAATTGTTTTGTGGTTTAGCTACTGACACAATGCATTTGTTTTTGGTGATTCCAATAAGTACACAAATAATAACTTACAATCACAGTTCTTCCACTAGTGCATCAAATAATTTTATATTACTTTAAGTTTCCAAATAGGTTAAATGTTAAACAAATTTTATGTGTGGTAGAATCAGTATTTATTGATTGGTAGGTCAAAGGTTAAACAATTTTTATGTGTGGTAGAATCAGTATTTATTGATTGGTAGGTCAAAGGTTAAACAAATTTTATGTGTGGTAGAATCAGTATTTATTGATTGGTAGGTCAAAGGTTAAACAATTTTTATGTGTGGTAGAATCAGTATTTATTGATTGGTAGGTCATAGGTTAAACAATTTTTATGTGTTCAGTAGAATCAGTATTTATTGATTGGTAGGTCAAAGGTTAAACAATTTTTATGTGTGGTAGAATCAGTATTTATTGATTGGTAGGTCAAAGGTTAAACAATTTTTATGTGTGGTAGAATCAGCATTTATTGATTGGTAGGTCAAATGTTGAAATAATTTATCATCAGAAAACCAACTTGTACCAGAGGGAGCAGTCACCAGCAAGTGTCAGGTCTGTGGACTTGAGCTCCTGCCTCTCTGACCAGACCTGCTCGTCCATCCTCTCATCATCATCAGCATCCTCGTCCACATCATCCCTGGCCAGTATTGGACCCACTGGTCAAGACAACAAACTGGACATGGATCCCTCATATCCAGAACTTTCTACTCAAGTCTTTCACAATGTGAATCAGGAAGCTGTTCCATCAGTAAAGGTCAGTGAGCAGCCTAGTGTGGGCAGTGTTAGCACGCCACTGAGACGACAATGTGAGCAGCCTAGTGTGGGCAGTGTCATCACGCCACTGAGACGACAATGTCACAGGTCTGTGGCTGATGAGTTTGCTAAAGGTTTGAGTGAACAAGTCATGGAGACAGCACTGGAGCAGTGTAGGAGCAACCCTTGGCTCAGGGTAAGTTGGGGCCTTTTTAAAAAAAATATTTGTGTGGTTGGTAGCTAGCAGTTGCAGAACACCTATGCTATGGTTTTATGGTGATAGATATTTAGGAGAAAAATGATTTGCATTACCCCCATTTTACAGCATCTGTCCTTATCAACAAATTTCAAAGCAAAAAAAAAAAACTTAGTTTTTTATTATAATTTAAAAAAATGTCTTCAATATTGAAATCATCAAAAGAAATTGCTAACTGATGTGTTGGAGATTAAATTTGTTTTTTCCTTCTCCAGTTTTGTTCCTACCACCAGCCAATAGCCACAGGTAACTGGGGCTGTGGGGCATTTCAAGGTAACCCACAGGTGAAGTTTGTGTTGCAGTGGATAGCTGCAAGTATTGCCAGATCTCCCACGTTGTTGTATTACACTTTTGGTGACCCAAGTTTGACAAAGGTAGGTCACTCTGATTCACCGTATCAAAACTATTTGACCCTTGAACTCTGTTAGCAGTACAGTCACAAGGCCTTGCCTGCTGGTGGTTGGTTGGTTTCTGCTTGGACAGCAAGTTTTCTTGAGTTCTTGTAGGCTTGAATTTTGTAAGTTAAGAGAGAGAGTTAAGAGAGAGAAATTGCTTTTAGGGCTGATGGTGCTAGACATTGCAAGACTATAGTTGTTTTTATTTTGGGTAATTTTATTATTGTAGTCATATTTTTGGGATAACTATCTTTAAACATATAATTTAGTGGTTCTTGTATTGCCTGTTCTGTTCATTTTACTTCCTTTTTTTCTATCACATAGGTGATATTTGATTCTGTTGATTTTTAAAATAATTTGATGTCAATCATCACCAGGCTCAAGAATTAGCTGCTCTGATAAGTGGCATGACAGTTGGCCAGCTTGCGTCCACACTAAGAGAATACTGTCATTGGATTACCAAGAACATTCCCCCTCCACACCACACCCAGACTGCCCCTAGGCCAGCTGAAGGGCAGCCCCCTCAGTCCTTGTTTGATTTCATTTGGGACAAGTTTCACACAGCAGAGGACAGATGACCATGATGTCAGACAACTGCTGGTGTTGTACCCAAGCTATGTTTGACAGGAGACCAAGGACATGTAAATATTGACAGGTGTAACCAGAGCAATAAAGTGACCAGCTGCTTCAACTCACCTCACAGTTTCCACAGTCTGGTCCATTTGATCCCCACCCCCATGTGTCAGGTCATGTGTGTTTGATCCCCACCCCCTGTGTCAGGTCATGTGTGTTTGATCCCCACCCCCTGTGTCAGGTCATGTGTGTTTGATCACCAACCCCTGTGTCAGGTCATGTGTTTGATCCCCACCCCCTGTGTCAGGTCATGTGTGTTTGATCCCCACCCCCTGTGTCAGGTCATGTGTTTGATCCCCACCCCCTGTGTCAGGTCATGTGTTTGATCCCCACCCCCTGTGTCAGGTCATGTGTTTGATCCCCACCCCCTGTGTCAGGTCATGTGTGTTTGATCCCCACCCCCTGTGTCAGGTCATGTGTTTGATCCCCACCCCCTGTGTCAGGTCATGTGTGTTTGATCCCCACCCCCTGTGTCAGGTCATGTGTGTTTGATCCCCACCCCCTGTGTCAGGTCATGTGTGTTTGATCCCCACCCCCTGTGTCAGGTCATGTGTGTTTGATCCCCACCCCCTGTGTCAGGTCATGTGTTTGATCCCCACCCCCTGTGTCAGGTCATGTGTTTGATCCCCACCCCCTGTGTCAGGTCATGTGTTTGATCCCCACCCCCATGTGTCAGGTCATGTGTTTGATCCCCACGCCCTGTGTCAGGTCATGTGTTTGATCCCCCTGCCACTGACCTAGAGTGTGGGTGTGCACCCCCCCCCCCCCCCCGCTGTACTAGAATGTGTGAGTGCAGTTATCAAGTTGTAGTTAAACACAGAAGTTGAGTTGGTATAGAATGTACTTGTAGGCTCTGTTAAACACAGAAGTTGAGCTGGTATAGAATGTACTTGTAGGCTCTGTTAAACACAGAAGTTGAGTTGGTATAGAATGTACTTGTAGGCTCTGTTAAAAACAGAAGTTGAGCTGGTATAGAATGTACTTGTAGGCTCTGTTAAACACAGAAGTTGAGTTGGTATAGAATGTACTTGTAGGCTCTGTTAAAAACAGAAGTTGAGCTGGTATAGAATGTACTTGTAGGCTCTGTTAAACACAGAAGTTGAGTTGGTATAGAATGTAGTTGTAGGCTCTGTTAAACACAGAAGTTGAGTTGGTATAGAATGTAGTTGTAGGCTCTGTTAAACACAGAAGTTGAGCTGGTATAGAATGTACTTGTAGGCTCTGTGAAACACAGAAGTTGAGTTGGTATAGAATGTACTTGTAGGCTCTGTTAAAAACAGAAGTTGAGCTGGTATAGAATGTACTTGTAGGCTCTGTTAAACACAGAAGTTGAGTTGGTATAGAATGTACTTGTAGGCTCTGTTAAAAACAGAAGTTGAGCTGGTATAGAATGTACTTGTAGGCTCTGTTAAACACAGAAGTTGAGTTGGTATAGAATGTAGTTGTAGGCTCTGTTAAACACAGAAGTTGAGTTGGTATAGAATGTAGTTGTAGGCTCTGTTAAACACAGAAGTTGAGTTGGTATAGAATGTACTTGTTGGCTCATGTAGTCTGGAGCCAGACCAAATTGTAAATAGAAGGACTATTTATTATAAACTAGTTGGACAACTGAAGTAGCAATAATTCATGCAGTTTTTTTATAAGTTACTGTTTAGTAAAGTATAATTCTTTTGTGCTCAGGTGTGGGCCTTTAAATTTTTTTTTTCAAAAGCTGAATCTCATTTTGTAGAAGAAAGATTTTAAAAAGCCAAATAGAAATTTTGACCCCACCCACCCTGAGGTTATCTTACACCCACCCTAAGGTTAGCTAAGACTACAGCAGTAACTTGCCAGTGTTTGATTCCAAAACTCTTCTAACCCAAACCCTTGCTGATATTGAGTGTTGTTGAATGCCTGCTGAAAGTTGTCTCCCATTCACTGTCAGAGTTGAACCTTGCCCTTGCCATCAAATGGTGCTATCTTCTACTGCATAATGAAACATAATCCTCTTTGTTTCAGCTCAATACTTCTTCATGTGTTTGCAATATTCTGCATTTAAATAATAAATACTGAAATCAGCTTTTTGCCAAATTTTTCTGCATGCATAATAGCCAACCTTATGTAGAGATTAGAGCAGATCCTCCTCAGTTGGCTTTAGGCAGGCCTTGAAAACACAACTTATTTACCCTAGGAACTTGAAAAGTTGAAGTTTAGATGACTAAATTTTCTGCACAAATTTGAGACCAAAGACCTCAGCAATTTGTTTACATCCCATGTATTGGCACAGTTGTCTCCCTCTTGCCCCCCCCCCCCCCCCCCCCCCCAGTACTGTAGCTCCCACCCTTGGAATTGCTTCATTACATAATTGTATTAGTCAGCTGATTCACACAAGTCATGAGATTTAGTGGGGCTTGGTTTGGTGGCCACACTATTTATATACTACATTATTGCTGAATTGTATTCATTTATTATTTCTGGTTCAAAATCTTGACTCAGCTACAAATATGTTTACAATATTTGAAAAAATTGTATGACATTGTGTTGTTTAGCCATTTTACCAATTTTAAATTTCAATGAGACAAACTGGATATTGAAATATTAAAAAGTACAACTATTTTTAAAGCTATGAAATAAATCTAGAAACATGCAGTTTAAAATATGTGTAGAGTTGTGTATGTTAGTGAGGCTGATTTCTCACCATGCAAGTAATTGTTTTAAAACTTAACATTTTTTTTACAGCTGATGATGTAATTATGCAACTTTGATCTTTAATCAAAAGATATTTTAATTGTCATGTTTTTATTGAATTCATTGTGATATGGAGGAAAGCTTATATATTTGTTTGAATGAGAAAATCTTGTCAAAATGTTTTTATTTTCACATTTCACACAGTCCATCTTCATCTACCATAATCAAATGAGAAATTTTCTTTGGAAAGTTTTCTAAATTACTGTAAAACCAATGTATGTGATAGCATAGCAGTACTGAAGAAAGATTTGTTTTTTTTTTGTGTGAATGAATGAAGGTTAGATGTTAGTTGGAGATAAAACCATTTGATCTATGTGGTATCATCTGACCACAATTTTTATAAACTTTGAGTATTAGACCTTTTTTGATTAATAAACAGTAGTCCTGTTGATAAACATGACTTGCAACAGTTCTAAATATTGCCATCAAAAATGTAGGCTTTGATCGTGAATTGAGTTTTCAGTGAGGTCCATGGTTCTCTCTATTGTCCAGATCTGATTGTAAGTTTGTAGTGGCCCAGCTTGCTCAGTGTCTTTGTTTTCTCTAGTCCTAACTTATTTTAAAAGCTTTACACTATTCACTCGTTAAGAAAGAAGAGTTTTAATTGTGTGTGATGTTACACCACACATGTAAAGAAAGAAGTTTTAATTGTGTGTGATGATAGACCACACATGTAAAGAAAGAAGAGTTCACTTTCATCAGATTGTGTTTTTTTAGTTGCTGCCAGTTCTGTTTTGAGTATATTTTTTATGCAAATCAAACTTTCCCATTACTTTTCATCCTAATTTGTATTTTAATGATTTTAATTGTCAATAAATTAATTGTATAACTCATGACAAGGAAATATTTATTTTTTAGTCCTCACTCTGTTCACTGTTTCTGGCTTTGAATTCAAGCATTTTGTTATTTTAATTCTACTTTTTTTTTATTATTAGTCATTTTGAAATTATGAAATACTAATTATGACTTTCCAAATTTATTTTATCCTCATAATGTCTTCCACTCTTGGGTTTTCTTACATCTGATGAAGTATCTGCCAAAGTTAGATGGTGAAGTAAAATGTAATGAAACCTGTTCAGATGTTTCTTACTTCATCTGCCACATTTCATGTATCACCAGAGTTGAAGGGGTGTGGCTATACAGTTTTAGACTGGCCTGAATCTCAGGTGGGCTGAACCTAGTCAGATTGATAGGACCCTAGTCAGGTGGGTTTAATCCTTCACTTAAACCTTGGTTTGACAAACCCTAGTCAGGTGGGTTTAATCCTTCACTTATAGACTTAAACCTTGGTTTGACAAACCCTAGTCGAGTGTGGACTGAACCCTAGTCTAGTGTGGACTGAACCCTAGTCTAGTGTGGACTGAACCCTAGTCCGATGGGTTGACCTAATATGGTGGGTTAATAGAAACCTGTAGTCATACATTTCTCTACTTGATCTCTTGGCCCCACCCCCAAATTTGACCGACTATTGTTTTATTCTGTTGATGTCTATTTATAACTTGTGATATATTCAACTGTTTTACCTTGATGCTTGCTGTTTAGTTATTATATCTCTGTTCTAGTTTACTATTTTGTTTTACAAGTAGAATTACTGTCATCAACAGTATGTATGAACTTTCTGTATTTCCAATAGACTTTTGACATGACAATGAGTCAAAGCAATAGGGGGTCACAGTATGTACAGAGGGCTTGACCAAGTAAAGGCAGATACAATCAATAATTTTTGTTTTAAAACATTTAGTTTCATTGTTTCATCTCTTGCTAGTTATTAAAGCTGATTAATATTTTTGTTTAGACGTGCTGTGTTCATTTCTATAGACATGACTTTCTATTTTTTTTATTTATCTTGACATATAGTGTCACAATGGAATTGTGTAATGTGAGAATTCACAGTTGACTGGTAGTGGTGTTACATATAGTCACATAACATCACAGTTGACTGGTACATGTGTTACATATAAAGTCACATAATGTCACAGTTGACTGGTAGTTGTGTCACATAACGTCACAGTTGACTGGTACATGTGTAACAAAGTCTGCTTAACATTTTGTTCTCAAACAAAAAAAAGTTCTCTGGTGTTTTCAACTGTTTGTCAACCTTCATTTGAGGGGAACTAACACACCATGAGCGCCACTAAAACTTTTGTTGCTTTTTGTTTTGCACACCAATAATGATAGTCCAGTTGAGCAGTGGAAACAGCTTACAGTAAGTTCAAGGGTTAACCTGCAGACATTAATCATTCAGCTTTGGACATAACAATTTATACACACAGTGGAAGATAATGTGTTTATTTGGACACACTAAATCATTTTATTTTTTAGAAATAAAATTTGGATTGGAAATTTTTTTTTTAGATTTAAAAAGTAAACGTTTTGGTTTAATTAAGTCTTGGTATGTTAACTACCCAGTGGTGAATTTATTAAGCAGAGATTAAATTTTTGAAGTTGCAGGAATTTTATGTCTTGAAATATTTTTTTTATACTGCTATCACCAATCAAATGTGAGACAAACATTTTCAAATACTGTATGGGAGACCAATATTGTTGGGTGAAATGTACTGTTTTATGTATGTATGTATGTATGTATGTATGCATAGTGTGTCTAGTTTTCCAACAGTGTTTTACACATTGCTCTGTGTGTGATCTACATGATATTTCTCAAAAAGTGTTCCAATAATTTTATAATGTCATTAATAATGCATAATAAAGGCATTAATATAAAACAAACACATGCTATCTTGTACTTTTACTTTGTGCTAAGTAATCTAGCAGTTTAAAATTATTTGTATAAATATGAACAACAAAGAAAATTTTGTGGTAAACTTTAAAAAATAAAAATTGTAATCCTTGTTTCAATAAAATAATTAGAATAATTGAAAACAAAATGTTGATGGCATTAAACAAATGGTAGAGCATGTTTATCTGCCCATTGCCTGTGTTGAGGGCTATGTGTTATTGATCCTGGATTAATTGTTATCTGACACTTGATGTGTTAAAGTTCACTTCAGTAATGTCATAAAGAGGGGGTCGGCGTGGTCGAGTCGGTAAAGCTCATGGTTGCTAAACCGAAAAGTCTCGAGTTCGAACCCTCGGGCAGATGAGGCTCGTTAGCTGGGGACAGCCACTCTTCTAGGAGAGACAACTCCAAAATTAAAACAACTGCTGCCTTGTAGGTTGTTCTTGGTTGGACAAAGGCTATGGAAGCAAATCCAAAAAGAAAAGCAGGCTGAAATCGGAGTCAATGGCCTCAATGGCGCATAACCAGTTGACACGTACCGCTTAATTGTGTTGGAGGCGTGGTCGAGTCGGCAAAAAAAGCTCATGGTTGATAAATTTGAACAAAGTCTCGAGTTCAAACCCACTGGCAGATAAATCTCGATCCCCTTCAACACTAATAATTAAGAACGAAGAAGAAGAAGAAGAATGTCATAAAGACATTGAGCTGACCTGCTGACTAATTTCTCAAGGGTTAAGATTGTCAAATAAATCACAAAATCGACCCTATAGAGTTCACTGAAATTTGGTGACAACTATTTATGGCATCAACTTACAAGGTGCACGGGTATCCTAAAAAGTTTATTTGCTTGGATGAATAAATCAGTATGAATTATTTAACATTGCAAGCTACACAGACAAAAAACATTACTTCATGATTTAGCTTATAGCTGAAGTAAGTTTTTCAAGAGCTATTACAGAATACTTACTAAAATTTCATATTCACTGGAAATTTTCAGCTTGTTGTAAGGGGAAGATTTACAACTCCCATAGGCTGCTCATGCCTACAGGAATGTTGTTTCATAGTATTTTAAACTTGTTCCAAGTTGAAAAATGTGGGGGGGGGGGGGGGGGGGGGGGGCAGCACATTCCAATTATTTCAGTCCTGTTTACAGACTTCAAATTTTTTCATAATTAGCAATAGCTACTTAAATCAAGAATTATGGATGACCTAGATAGACTCTTTATGCTTGGGATCTGTGGGGGTCACAAAACAGGCATGGGTGAGGTCTACGCCTGTGACAACATCTAAGAGGTAACAACAAAAAACTCATGATATGAATATGAAAGTCTGCTTTACTGAGTTTACAAGCTTATTTAACTAATTAATGCTGTTTAATTCTAGGCCTATTTTACCACTTTAAGACAATTTCACTTTAACATTGAAAAAATACTTATAATAGTTTCAGTTATGCAATCAAAATATTTAATTTATGTGAAAAAAAGATTCTTACATAAAAAGTATATGAAAAACAAAGTAAATTTATACTACATAGATAAAAGTTAATTCATACACTGGAATATAAAAAATATGGCAGTCGCCAGATTTCGGTGCCGAAACCCGGGATCGAACCAGGGACCTTTAGATCTTCAGTCTAACGCTCTCCCAACTGAGCTATTTCGGCTGCCGAGAGAAGGGTAATAACCTAATAAGACTATCGTAAATATTATTTCAAATTAAAAAAAAACGGATGATTATAATCATTTATTTGACGTCATGGAACAATCAGTACTAATTTAATACATGTCAATATAGATTAGTAAGATAAAATGTGGATTCAACAAAAATAACACAGTAACAGTTAGTAAAGGCCAATTTATAATAAACAATAAAATTGCGAAATAAACATTCCATATCGCGTTTGATCCCGGTGCTAACGAGATCTAAACAAAACAAGACCATTCGAAAATGGGGAAATGTTACCAATAGTTATTGGAGAAGTTGAAATGAAAGAGCTTTGAGTTTTAATTTATAATGGCTTCATTCAGGAAAACTAGCAATGACGATATGCAAAATCTCCCAGATCTGTTGCGACGATTGTGTTGTAAAATAACCGGAATAAGCGGAGGTTGTAAGATTGCGTGTTTGTTAGGATTTTTTAGAATCTGAGACGGCACTGACTTAGAATCTAGATCTAAGTCTTAGATCTAGTAACCTTAGTCACTACAATTCACTAGATCTAGATCTAGATTCTAAATACTAATTACTACTTGAATTCTAGATCTAGTGACTTTGTCAACTATGTTTTTTTGTAGGCCTATATCTAAAAAAAAGGACTAACTAATCTAGCTGATGTTTGATCTGAGACTGGGGGGGGGGGGGGAGGTAAAACTCGGTATTGTATTTTCATTGAATTGCAATTTATTTATTTCTCCGCTTCTCATTCTCCTTTGGTTAAGCCAGGGCAGTTAAACATATTTTATTAAAACAACCCAAACACACCAAAACATGAGGAAAACAATTTATTTGGCCTATTTGTTTGAACAAATGAGTATAATATAAACAACAGACTGACCGAATTGTTTGTTAGTTACAAAAAAAGGGAGAATGTTTATACAAGGGAGAATGTTTATACCAATGCTGATAATGGAATCTTCTTTAAAAAAGGGGTGTTAGGTTACTGGTAGTTAACTAAATACACACATCGCTGGCTAATGTCAATGCTAACTCTGTCCCTAACCCTGGTCCTACCATACACCTAACTCTAATTTCTAACCATAAAATTAGTCGAGATGACAATACTACAACAACCCAACACCCCTTTTTTAAAGAAGATTCCATTATCGGACACCGGTATCTATAATCATCCCAAAAAATAGAAATGCACAATTTGTATAAAGTATAAACTATTAGGCAAACAGGTCTATAGGCCCTACTTAATTGCTGTTAATATCAGCCCTTTACTAAACTTGGTACAATATTACTAGCAACCAAACATACCTATTGAAAAAGAGTCCATTGTTGGATACTAATACTAGTAATGTAATACCAATACTCCATTAAAAAATTTCAAATTTAACGGAACACTATTACCTTTTTCCAGCTGATATTGCTCCACATTTTCAACTTGCACTGCAGTTGTTGGGCAGGTAAACATTTTGTTAGCATTCAGATTTTGGGCAGGTAAACATTTTGTTAGCATTCAGATTTTGGGCAGGTAAACATTTTGTTAGCATTCAGATTTTGGGCAGGTAAACATTTTGTTAGCATTCAGATTTTGAGCAGGTAAACATTTTGTTAGCATTCAGATTTTGGGCAGGTAAACATTTTGTTAGCATTCAGATTTTATGCAGGTAAACATTTTGTTAGCATTCAGATTTTGGGCAGGTAAACATTTTGTTAGCATTCAGATTTTGAGCAGGTAAACATTTTGTTAGCATTCAGATTTTGAGCAGGTAAACATTTTGTGAGCATTCAGATTTTGGGCAGGTAAACATTTTGTTAGCATTCAGATTTTGGGCAGGTAAACATTTTGTTAGAATTCAGATTTTGGGCAGGTAAACATTTTGTTAGCATTCAGATTTTGAGCAGGTAAACATTTTGTTAGCATTCAGATTTTGGGCAGGTAAACATTTTGTTAGCATTCAGATTTTGAGCAGGTAAACATTTTGTTAGCATTCAGATTTTGGGCAGGTAAACATTTTGTTAGCATTCAGATTTTATGCAGGTAAACATTTTGTTAGCATTCAGATTTTGAGCAGGTAAACATTTTGTTAGCATTCAGATTTTGGGCAGGTAAACATTTTGTTAGAATTCAGATTTTGGGCAGGTAAACATTTTGTCTTTCTGTTAGAATAGTATGACAGTCGTGTTAAATTCAGTTAAGGAATTAGGCCTATACTCTGTTTTTGGTAGAGCTTCATCTATATTTTTAACATCACCTTGGTAATGATGTATGGCAAGAAGACCATATATAAATTGTATTGTATATTATAATAATATCATTTTTTTTAGTAATTAGCCTCAAACTCTTTTCCAGCAAAAGATCTATTGAAGATGAAGATGAATTCCGTATCATTGAACGACTTAAGAAGCAACGTAAGCCAATACACTATCCATTACCTAAAAGTGGTTAGTTAGTGAGTAATTTGGTTGTAGTTTTGGTTGTTGTTCTTACTTGTATGTTTGTCCCCAGTTGTGCGTCACGGGAGGGAAAAAGATGCAGCTGTGCTGGCAGAAATACACAGGAAGTTGCAGTCTCAGGTTGGATTGTTTCCCTTTTTATTCTTCTTAAATTTTGATATTTTTGTTATTTTTGTTTTGATGGAACATTTGTTAGCTTTTACACATGATTGCTGCCATACGGCTCCCCTTCCCCCAACCTATCAGTTATTACAAATATCAGTTTAAATCAGCACTTCTGTTTAAATGCCATACATTTTTAATAATTATATCTATTTTACAGATGTTATTAAGGAACAGATCAGCCATACTTAAATTATTACAGCAGTTATCTTCCGTTGAAGAGAAAGGTCAAGAGGTAGAACTATCCTTTTTTATCTGTTTAGCTAATTTTAGTGATCATGAGTAAAAAGACTGAAAATTGATCTGGTTGCTACCAAAGCCATTTAAAAATATTTAATACACTTAAACATAATCACACTACTTACAAAATTTACTGTATACTTTTACATTTTTACATACATTATAACTTAATTCAGTGCCTTTGGAAACATAATATCAGTGAATATTTATTGACGAACTCTATGAAAACAAATAAATGTCTAACTAAAAGAATGCAATACTTACTTATGACCCTAGAGTCGAGTCCCAAACACAAGTTTCTTCTCCCATGGGCTCCCGTCCCACCTGGTGTCTACACCGTACGGTGCTGCAGATGTCCGGCAGGGCCATGCGCCAGGACTGACCATGTCCAGTGTGTCCAGTCACACAGTGGGCAGCAGCGGCATCAGCAGTATACAGGGGCGAGACTTTAGCAGCAGAGATCTGACGCCAGTGGCCCAGTCATTCATACCCAGGTCATTAGATGAAACAGTTTTTTAAAGACGGGTTTTGCGGTTTTCCTCCATTGCACATAAAAGTATAAAATTAAAGCTGATAAACATTTTGATTTCATATTTTTTAACCAAAGTTTTCCTTGGTTGAATACAAATATTTGATAAAATAGTATTTAAGTAAGTATAATTTCTTTTAGTAATATTTCTGTTTGTTTCAGTCATTTAGTAACTCCAGCTTTTGGATTAAACCAGCAGACATCAAATAAGCTTCGCACTGTTTCTATATTTGCTAAACAGTCCGAGAATAAAGGTCTGAATTACACTTTTTGACAAATATCTGTAATATTTTTTTCATTAGTTAGTTTTAAAAATGTAGTTTTTTAACAACTCGAAGGTGTTAAAATTTTAAATAAATCTAAGCTTTAGTTGTTAGATTTTAAAAAAAATATTTTTCTTATTGTTTTCAGAGAATGTTTTAGTGACTCACAGTGGTAATAAACATCTGTCTAAAAGATCTGCAGATAACAGTAGGTTTCAGATTTAAATACTTGACCAGAGTTATTTGTTGACACTTGGGCAGATATACCGTAACATGTTACATATTAAATGTTAAGCCTTAAGTACACGGATGTTTATGTTAGCATCAACAAACTGTTTTTTGTAAAAAAAATTTAAAAAACATCATTTGAAATATTTTTATTCCAGCATCATTTGAAATATCTGAGGAAAACCTTCTGAAAGATCTGGTCTATGTACTTCAAGGTATTCAGGGTCGTTGGGTCAAGTTTGACTCCTCAAAGGATGTTCACAAAATTGATTCTGAGGTAAATAAACTAGTGACTCTAGTTTACAAGGTGATTAGTTTCATTGACTGAATGTCATTTAGGCACTGTGTTGACTGAATGTCATTTAGGCACTGTGTTTTGACTGAATGTCATTTAGGCATTGTGTGTTGACTGAATGTCATTTAGGCATTGTGTGTTGACTGAATGTCATTTAGGCATTGTGTGTTGACTGAAGGTCATTTAGGCACTATGTGTGGACTGAATGTCATTTAGGCACTATGTGTGGACTGAATGTCATTTAGGCACTGTGTTGATTGAATGTCATTTAGGCACTGTTGACTGGATGTCATTTAGGCACTGTGTGTTGACCGGATGTCATTTAGGCACTGTGTGTTGACTTATGGATTGAATTATCTGCATGTTGCCCATCAGACTGGTGTACCAAAAGCCTGGAGACAAGAAATAGTCAAACTGTCTGAGTGTGGGTGGCTGTACCTGAAGATTAAAAACTACATTGAACAACACAGTACTGATAAAGCTTTTGGACTCATAGGACAGGTATGTTCATTGGCTTGATTAGTTCATGTGTGTTGTATGAATAGAACTTGCTATTGTCAACCAAATAAAATTGTCTTGAATAGTTCATGTGTGTTGTATGAATAGAACTTGCTATTGTCAACCAAATGAAATTGTCTTCCTGCCAGAGTTTCTGCGCTGCCCTACACCAGGAGTTGACAGAATACCTGAGGCTTATAGCAGTGCTGGAGGCTCAGGTAGATCATTTTATTTTCATTCACATGTACATTGTAGGGCAAGCTATAAACTTTATAGCTGCAGCAATAGATCATTTTACTTTCATTCACATAGACGTTGTAGAGCAAGCTATAAACTTTATAGCTGCAGCAATAGATCATTTTATTTTCATTCACATGTACATTGTAGGGCAAGCTATAAACTTTATAGCTGCAGCAATAGATCATTTTATTTTCATTCACATGTACATTGTAGGGCAAGCTATAAACTTTATAGCTGCAGCAATAGATCATTTTACTTTCATTCACATAGACGTTGTAGAGCAAGCTATAAACTTTATAGCTGCAGCAATAGATCATTTTATTTTCATTCACATGTACATTGTAGGGCAAGCTATAAACTTTATAGCTGCAGCAATAGATCATTTTACTTTCATTCACATAGACGTTGTAGAGCAAGCTATAAACTTTATAGCTGCAGCAATAGATCATTTTACTTTCATTCACATAGACGTTGTAGAGCAAGCTATAAACTTTATAGCTGCAGCAATAGATCATTTTACTTTCATTCACATAGACGTTGTAGAGCAAGCTATAAACTTTATAGCTGCAGCAATAGATCATTTTACTTTCATTCACATAGACGTTGTAGAGCAAGCTATAAACTTTATAGCTGCAGCAATAGATCATTTTACTTTCATTCACATAGACGTTGTAGAGCAAGCTATAAACTTTATAGCTGCAGCAATAGATCATTTTACTTTCATTCACATAGACGTTGTAGAGCAAGCTATAAACTTTATAGCTGCAGCAATAGATCATTTTACTTTCATTCACATAGACGTTGTAGAGCAAGATATAAACTTTATAGCTGCAGCAATAGATCATTTTACTTTCATTCACATAGACGTTGTAGAGCAAGCTATAAACTTTATAACTGCAGCAATAACAAACCCATTTTATAGTTGCAGCAATAACAAACCCATTTTATAGTTGCAGCAATAACAAACCCATTTTATAGTTGCAGCAATAACAAACCCATTTTATAGCTGCAGCAATAACAAACCTATTTTATAGTTGCAGCAATAACATAAGCTATTTTATAGTTGCAGCAATAACAAACCCATTTTATAGCTACAGTAATAACAAACCTATTTTATAGCTGCAGCAAGAATGTGACCCTGGTATCCATGAAACTTGCTCCAACTTGACCTTGGCCAGACTGAGGGTGTGGACCTTTGACCCCTTAAAGAGGTTAAAATGGTTGGCAGCCCTTGTGGACACATGTAAAGGTAGGTCAAGGTGCCCCAGTGTTTTACTGTAGTATGTAGCTCAAGGTGCCCCAGTGTTTTACTGTAGTATGTAGCTCAAGTGTTTTACATCGAAAGTTGTCTAGATCCTTACCAAACAACTGGTTTCTTTTATTAACATTTCCAACCTAGTAAACTTTGTACTAACCCGTGTATTTTGTTTCTGACGTCCAGATAAAAAAGGCGGGGCCCTGACCTCCATCATCTTCTCCTACACACACCACGGTGACCCGTCCATCAAAACCTTAATCACACACCTGTTGACCATGGTTAGCCAACCCATCTACGCCACACTGCTACGCTGGATGTATGATGGGGAGTTGGATGATGCTTATCATGAGGTGAGGTGTGATGTTGTCATGAGGTGTGGTAGATATCATGAGGTGTGGTATAATGTTGTCATGAGGTGTGGTATGATGTTGTCATCAGGTGTGGTATGATATTGTCATGAGGTGTGGTATGATGTTGTCATGAGGTGTGGTATGATGTTGTCATGAGGTGTGGTATGATGAATGATGTTGTCATGAGGTGTGGTATGATGTTGTCATGAGGTGTGGTATGATGGATGATGTTGTCATGAGGTGAGGTATGATGATGTCATGAGGTGAGGTATGATGATGTCATGAGGTGTGGTATGATGTTGTCATGAGGTGTGGTATGATGTTGTCATGAGGTGTGGTATGATGTTGTCATGAGGTGTGGTATGATGTTGTCATGAGGTGTGGTATGATGTTGTCATGAGGTGTGGTATGATGTTGTCATGAGGTGTGGTATGATGGATGATGTTGTCATGAGGTGTGGTATGATGTTGTCATGAAGTGTGGTATGATGTTTATCATGAGGTGAGGTATAATGGATATCATGAGGTGTGGTATGATGTTGTCATGAGGTGTGGTATGATGGATGATGTTGTCATGAGGTGTGGTATGATGATGTCATGAGGTGTGGTATGATGTTGTCATGAGGTGTGGTATGATGTTGTCATGAGGTGTGGTATGATGTTGTCATGAGGTGTGGTATGATGTTGTCATGAGGTGTGGTATGATGGATGATGTTGTCATGAGGTGTGGTATGATGTTGTCATGAGGTGTGGTATGATGTTGTCATGAGGTGTGGTATGATGGATGATGTTGTCATGAGGTGTGGTATGATGGATGATGTTGTCACGAGGTGTGGTATGATGTTGTCATGAGGTGTGGTATGATGTTGTCATGAGGTGTGGTATGATGTTGTCATGAGGTGTGGTATGATGTTGTCATGAGGTGTGGTATGATGTTGTCATGAGGTGTGGTATGATGTTGTCATGAGGTGTGGTATGATGGATGATGTTGTCATGAGGTGTGGTATGATGTTGTCATGAAGTGTGGTATGATGTTTATCATGAGGTGAGGTATAATGGATATCATGAGGTGTGGTATGATGTTGTCATGAGGTGTGGTATGATGGATGATGTTGTCATGAGGTGTGGTATGATGATGTCATGAGGTGTGGTATGATGTTGTCATGAGGTGTGGTATGATGTTGTCATGAGGTGTGGTATGATGTTGTCATGAGGTGTGGTATGATGTTGTCATGAGGTGTGGTATGATGGATGATGTTGTCATGAGGTGTGGTATGATGTTGTCATGAGGTGTGGTATGATGTTGTCATGAGGTGTGGTATGATGGATGATGTTGTCATGAGGTGTGGTATGATGGATGATGTTGTCACGAGGTGTGGTATGATGTTGTCATGAGGTGTGGTATGATGTTGTCATGAGGTGTGGTATGATGTTGTCATGAGGTGTGGTATGATAGATGATGTTGTCATGAGGTGTGGTATGATGTTATCATGAGGTGTGGTATGATGGATGATGCTTATCATTAGGTGAGGTATGATGGAGTGTTGAAAAAAACATTGATGTATAAAATAATGTATTTGCTGTAGGATAGCGTTTTAACTCTCTCATACTTCTGTCTTCTAGTTTTTTGTAGCGTCTGACCCAACAGTGAAGAATGAACAACTGTGGCACGACAAGTATAGCTTGAGAAAGTCAATGATTCCATCTTTTATAACCATGGACCAAGCTAGTCGGGTAAAGGCATTTTATTTCAAGCAGAAAACTTTTATTACAGCCTTTTTTTAGAAGAAACAGTTTTTTAAAAGTATAAAGTACTAGCCGTCCCGGCCAGGCCCTGCTCTGGCTTCTGTGAAAAACCTTTCTGTTAAAGACCATTACCTGTGTGTTTAGTAATCATCATAAACCCGGCATTGCCCACCCAAACCACAACCAACCAAAACCAAAACAACAAAACGCAAACATAACGCTAACACAATTACAAATACAAACGAAAACAAAAACTTAACAACAAACACAACCACACCCACAAATACCAATACAAACACAAAGAAAAAACAAACAAAAGAGCAAACGAAAACAAAAACCTAACAACAAACCCAACCACAAACACCAATACCAAAAAAAAAAAAAATCAACGAAAAAAGCAAACGAAAACAAACCAAATCCAAACGCAAAACCAACCAAAAACACAAATACAAACCCAAACAAAAAAAACACAAACAAAAACGAAAAAAGAAAGAACAAAAACGAACCAAATTAAAACGCAACCACTAACGCAAACCCACCTAAACACAAAGAAAACACTAACGCGAACATAAACGCCCGGGGCGGAATCACCTGTTTTAGCTTAATGAACGACTATAGTACCCCAACTTATTCACAGTCTTTTGCACTCACTTAAACGAACGCGCCTGTTTCAATTTAATAAACAATTTTAATACTCCAAGCTTATCCGTAAAATACCTACAACATTTGCACTTGATCAATCCCCGCTAATTATGTAATTATTTTTTTTCCCAACACCAAAACAAAGTAATTAAAAAGTAAATTATTTTCACGGAATGCAATGGTTTTATAAAGGGAAGTAATTGTGTTTTTCCTAATTTATCAAAGGGAAGTAAGTGCTATAGGACTAAATAAAGACATAATTAGAATTTTTGTAAAAGATGATATTTTTTTTAAAACTTGTGTTTAATGAACATGCCGACAATTATTACTATAATTTGAAAAATGACAATTATTTCCCAACACTTTCAATAGTAATTTTTTAGCTCATAAATTTAGACAAATGCGCACGATAATTTTCTAACACTTAAATTCGTACAATTCCAACGACATACAAATGCATTACATACAGAACTGAGCTTTATATATTAGATAATCAATAATTTAAAGATACAAAGTATAAGACATTTTTTAAAACTGTAATCACTTAACTATCTAACCTATCCTTATTTAGTTTTTAAGAAGTCCAAATGTGAACAAACTGTTTACAACAAATACTTTTTTTTACTGACAAGTAATAGTTTTTTTCATTTTTGTAGATCCTTCTTACTGGCAAGTCTATAAACTTCCTTCGGCAAGTGTGTGAAGACAGAACCCCCACACAAGGCAGGGAGGTGGCGATGAATTTAGATCTTACCCAAGGTCAGCCCCATTTTTTAATCAGTCTGTTTCATTAGCATACAATTTAAATTGCTGACCATATTAACCTTGAATAAATTAACCCTAAATATTTTACCTTCAACTAGCCACAACTTGCAACCTTTAAGATGATCACTCATACATCACTAACCACTAGTCTTATCAGCTCCACTTAAAACATTAACCCCTAATGTTTTCTCAAGTAGAACTCCACCGCCTAGATAATTAACCCTTTTCCCTTCATCAGCTGCAAGCATGTTATGTTAACCCTTTTCCCTCCATCTGCTGCAAGCATATGTTAACCCTTTTCCCTCCATCAGCTGCAAGCATATGTTAACCCTTTTCCCTCCATCAGCTGCAAGCATATGTTAACCCTTTTCCCTCCATCAGTTGCAAGCATGTTATGTTAACCCTTTTCCCTCCATCAGCTGCAAGCATGTTATGTTAACCCTTTTCCCTCCATCAGCTGCAAGCATGTTATGTTAACCCTTTTCCCTCCATCAGCTGCAAGCATGTTATGTTAACCCTTTTCTCTCCATCAGCTGCAAGCATGTTATGTTAACCCTTTTCCCTCCATCAGCTGCAAGCATGTTATGTTAACCCTTTTCCCTCCATCAGCTGCAAGCATGTTATGTTAACCCTTTTCCCTCCATCAGCTGCAAGCATGTTATGTTAACCCTTTTCCATCCATCAACTGCAAGCATGTTATGTTAACCCTTTTCCCTCCATCAGCTGCAAGCATGTTCTCGCAGGACCAAAACTCAGACTTCCAGAAGATGTTGGACTCTGTGTACGAGCTAACGTCACAGCATCTCTTAGACGTGTTGCAGACCAAGTATAAATTCCTGGAGCACCTCAAGGTGGGTCTCATGTTCAGTTCACAGACTTCTTAATATTAACCCATTACAACCTAACTTTACTTCATGTGTTAGCACAGTTTGTTGGTTAAAGTAATGAAACTTGTACAGATTTTGTTGGATGTTGGTGTTCAACTAATGCTAGCAGTTAGGCAGCTTCAGCATTGTGTTTATGACTTGCAGGGAGGTTGACTTCTGGGTTGTTGGTTACTTTTTCAATTGTTTTCACATTACAACAGAAAGGTCTTGAGTTGTTGTTTATTTTTCTTACTATAGTTAAATTTTTTTTTTAACTCAAAAAAAAAAACCTTGTCTAATCTCAGAAACCATTTTTCTGACATAGAAAATGATATTTTTGCTTTTCTTTTTCTGTCTTAGTATTTTTTCTGAAACCCTCTATATGATACATCATGAACAGTTGTTCCATTGAAGTACATCAACTGTTGCTAATGTAAACAATTGTTTCTGTTGCTAGGCCATGCGAAGATACTTGCTGCTGGGGCAGGGAGATTTCATTCGTCACCTCATGGATCTGCTAGAGTAAGTCACAAACTTACAAACACATAAATGTGCAATCAATACAGGTCAACGTATGGGGATGAAGCCTTTTTATTTTTTATTTATTTAAAATGTGTGTCCTTATATCATATTAATTATAAATTAGATAATAATGTGAACTTGTTTTCTTTACTGGATTGATCCTGTTTGTGTTTGTAAACAAAGTTGACATAGCCAACCAACACTTGAAGACTTGAACTAACACTTGAATTTGTTATCTAGAGAAGACTTGGCCAAACCTGCCAGCAACCTGTACCTGCACAATTTGACTGGAATTCTTGAAACTGCCATCCGTGCCACAAATGCCCAGTTTGATAACGGAGATATTTTGAAGAGGTTGGACGTCCGGTTACTGGACGTGTCCCCAGGGGACACTGGATGGGACGTCTTCAGTCTGGAGTACCGTGTGGATGGGCCTATTAGAACTGTGAGTTACAATTTGAATGCATTCACATCCATCTGTAAATAACATTCAACTATTTTGAATTTCTTGTTCATTTTAATGGTTTAGAAATCATTAACCCTTAAATTTGGTCAGTTGCCACACACAGCTTATTCTTCTTTTCATACAGTACTTAAAACTTAAACTTGCTATTATGTATGGCAGATAACTTGTCTATATTTCGCCATGATTCTAATGTTGTTACACTGTTTAGGTGTTCACCCCTGAATGTAAGATCATCTACCTGCGTGTCTTTAACTTTATGTGGCGGGCCAAACGCATGGAGTACGTACTTGCCCAGATCTGGAAAAACCAGATGTGCAGCGCCAGACAGCTCAAGGCCATACCTGAACTGTCCCCAATCCTACACACCTGTCACATGATCACCACTAACATGGTCCACTTCATCAAGCAAGTCCAGTACTACATCAACTTTGAGGTAAGGTCCAGTACTACATCAACTTTGAGGTAAGGTCCAGTACTACATCAACTTTGAGGTAAGATCCTGTACTACATCAACTCAGGTAAGGTCCAGTAATCCATCAGGTTTGCAGTAAGGTCTGATAAGACATCAACTAAGGTATGATCCTCTACTACAACATTCACTATTACTACATTGTCAGTGCTACACAACTGAGAAGGTAACGTACATGTAATAATTTTGTCAGTCTGACACCTACAGAGCACCTGATGACAATTACACCTGACAGAATGTACCTAGCATCTTGTTTCTGGCAGGTGTTGGAGTGTGCGTGGGATGACCTGCTGACCAAAGTTCATGAAGCCAAAGACCTGGATTACATCATCGCGGCTCACCAAGTTTTCCTAGACACCATCCTCAGTAGATGTTTGCTCAACGACAAGTCTAGGGTAAACATTTCCCCCTGTTGGCTACAATCTACGCCAAGCTACACTTTCCCAAACATAATTCTCTACAATCTATGCCCAGACACACTTTCCCAAACATGATTCTCTACAATCTATGCCAAGCTACACTTTTCCAAACATGATTCTCTACAATCTATGCCAAGCCACACTTTCCCAAACTGAGTCTGGTAACCATCAGAGCTTGGTGGACTCTAGTTTGCCTTTCAGTTTTTTGTCCCCTCTAAAATAATGCATTGAATGAGTCATGTTTTGTTTTGTCAGTTTTTATTGTGCCAAGTTTTGCTGTGTCAGGTTGTGTCAAGTTTTACTGTGTCAGGTTGTGTCAAGCTTTCCTGTGTCAGGTTGTGTCAAGTTTTGCTGTGTCAAGTTTTGCTGTGTCAGGTTGTGCCAAGTTTTGTTGTGTCAGCTCGTTTCAGTTTTTGTTGTGCCAAGTTTTGCTGTGTCAGGCTGTGTCAAGTTTTGCTGTGTCAGGTTGTGTCAAGTTTTGCTGTGTCAGGTTGTGTCAAGTTTTCCTGTGTCAGGTTGTGTCAAGTTTTGCTGTGTCAGGTTGTGTCAAGTTTCACTGTCAGGTTGTGTCAAGTTTCACTGTCAGGTTGTGTCAAGTTTTCCTGTGTCAGGTTGTGTTAAGTTTCACTGTGTCAGGTTGTGTCAAGTTTTACTGTGTCAGGTTGTGTCACATTTTCCTGTGTCAGGTTTTACTGTGTCAGGTTGTGTCAAGTTTTACTGTGTCAGGTTGTGTCAAGTTTTACTGTGTCAGGTTGTGTCAAGTTTTCCCGTGTCAGATTGTGTCAAGTTTTACCGTGTCCGCTTGTGTCACTTTTCCCCGTGTCCCCCCAGGATATCCTCCAGCTGCTGAGGACCCTGTTTGACCTCATCATCCAGTTTGAGAGTGCTCAGCTCTTGTTCTACGAGTCAGCAACCAGTGAAGTCCTAACCAGAGAAGTTTTTGAAAAGGCCAAGAAAGAGAGAGGTCTAAAGGTAAAATTGAACTTCTGTATCTAACAGTTTAAATAGCCAACATTTGGGCTGTCTTTATAGAGGCAAGCAACTGAAATCTGACAGGCTTGCTAAGAGTGGCCAGATCATTTTTAGTAACATACCAAAAAAAAAAAAGTTTTCCTACATAGATATTGAAATTAAAAGCTTTTTTGTTTTAGAAATGTTAATTATAGATGTGCAAAAGTAAAGTTTACAAGCAATATTCTTACTTTGTGATGCTACATTTTGTATACATATGAGCATCTCCAACAAGTTACCTAGACCAGTCATGGCTGTATTAATTTTGTGAACCTGATCTTTTCTGCTCATTTAGTGTTGTCTCACTTCTGTTTTTAAACCATGATTTAATTATTCCCACAGTACAGTATTTGCTTGTAATGGTTTTAGGGTGACTGGGAGCTGACAGAAGAGAAAGAGAAGGAGGAGAGAAATAGAAGAAATATTTTCTTGACATCCATCATCCCATCCACTAGAGCCAAGCTACAGGTTCTATCTACAGCCTACCAGGTCTGTGTTGGTCTCACCAGTTTTGTTTGCCACTTCTATGTCTTTTAAGTATGTGTGCCTAATCTTATGTGCTAATTCCCATTTTTGAAATATTTTTCCCTTCAGGACACAGTTGAACAGTTCTTGAAGATGGTAGCCTCACACCCAGATGCAAGCCTCAGATTTCTCTGTTTCCGCCTTGACTTCAATGAACATTACAAAGTTCGTGAGCCTCGAGGCAGATTATCCTACTTGCGAGCCAAGTAGTTTATTTAAACACCTGTCAAGAACTTGTGTGCCTCATGTACATAAAAAACAGCATTGTAAAAGTGATCAATATTTTGTCTGACAACAATAACCTTCAGACCAAATAAATGTTTTGTATAAAGCCATATGCTACTTGTATGTAAGTAGTTTTTTGTTTTAAAAAATGTAAATGAATTAACATTGTATATTATATTTTGAATAAACTTGTAGATTAGAATTGTACATTCAACTAGTTTGTATATTTAGTGGGGAGAGGTTTGCTGCCATTTTTCTGGCCTACCTGTCTCAAGTGATGAGATAGCTCTAGGAGAGACAGGTGTGCCAGCTAACTCCCCACTCAGCTATTTGTGAGGCAGTGCTAGTCTACTTTTACACAGAATGTTCTAGTTTGGTTTAGATGTTCAGCAATCGTTGGTTTAATAATGTAGATGTGAAGTGGTTCTACTTCATAGTAAGTAAATTTCTTCAAGAGTCCATTATAAAAGTTGCTCCCCTCCCAACATCGCAAGACCAGTTGTGCTTTGGAATATTTATCTGTGCTTGTCCACCATACACTAAAATGTAACCTCTGCAACTAAGTTCTTAAGGCAGATACCCATCAGTTGGGTGGGTTAAAAGAACAAGTGTCCCTCACTCATCCAAACCACCCTATATCTGCCAACGGTCAATCTAAAACTAGTTCAGTCAGGCTTTGTTGACCTAAATTTAATATAAAAGATTTGCCAAACATCATACATATTTTGAGAAAAAAATTTATTTAGCAATTCATAATGAGCTAGTACTACATTTGTATACACTACAAGAACATGTGGCCAGATACACATGGCCATCATACACACACAACTGCTTAAAATGTCTGCTGATTACACAATTGTACTAGATGCATTACATGTCATTCAGTCAAGTCTGACTTGAGGAAATGCTCAGCATTATGGGTAAGATTGGGCTACACAAAGACCACTATTTACAAAACATGGAGAAACTTCAATGTGTAAACTAATAAAATCAGTAGAAATTTTTCTTCATTGCTTATAATAACAGTTACAAAATAGAATTTGATAGTAATCACAAAATAATTTCTTCAAAAAATAGGTCTAGTTATATTTTGTAAATATTGGTGCTCACTATAGGGCTAAAATGTACAGATGATAAAAAGTGTGTAGTAAGATCAATACAAGGTTATGAATGAATATAATGCTTCAGCCTTTGAGATTTAGAAACTCATGCCCTATATGAGGTGCCAAAACATGGCAGGTTACACTGTTAGGCTACTTCAAGGTGTTATGTCTTGGGATACAAGTATTACTTTTTGTAGCCTATAACATTGCTGTGTAGACAGGCATTTTGCTATAGTGAAGGTAAGTCTAGTTACATTTTATAACAAAATCTTCACCACACAAAATACTTGGATGCTTAAAAAACAATGTCCAGTTAACTAAACCTTAACCCCAATAATTGTCTATCACAGCACTTTCAGTTCATCACATTATATTCACAACCAAAAAAAAAACCCAATGTCAAGGCCTCTGTATACTAATATCTGCTAATAATTGTCAGGAGAGAGGTAACAGTGCAATATTTTCCTACATGGGGCACCACAGTACAAGCAGGCAGATATTTGAGTGCTGATTAAATGGGCTGGTTATTATAGATCTGGTTTAAACAAAATCACACAGACTAGGCAAATCAATGGAGGTGGTGGTCATAGCTACTCACTCCACTGATGGCTGCAGCTAGCTTAAGTACAAAGGCTGCAGTGTTAGTTGTGGATGGTTACTGCAGCAAATACAAGCAGGTTAATACTTGGGGTACATCTTGATACAAATCTGAATACACAACTCATGTCACACATGGAAGGAGAAGGAAAGTGACTAGTAGAAACAGCTGACAAGATAGACTGATGTTAAGACACTACTACAATGTTATTTCCCCTACCCTAGACTCAGATACAGAGAATCTGTCCAAATAGGTACGTCATTGTTCGATACGTCATTGTTCAGTCAAGTACAACTTGCAGTTGACATGCTACATATCCTAGGCACTCTACACTAGTATCCTAGGAAACCACAGAACAAGAATCTTTTTCTTTAGACACCTGTGGTTCACTAATTAGACTGCCAACATAATCATAATAGTGAGTAAACCCCAACAGCTTGCAAAAAGTATGGGAATCTTAAGATTTGACATTTTATGCACAACAAAAATAACATGATAGCAACATAATGAATTGCACTATAAAAGGGGACTTAAGACAATGTATTGATAACACTCATTCATGCCACCAAAATATGTTGACAATTTAAAGCAGACATGCTCATGTTACCAAAACCAAATTCTTCAATCAATGTTACATTGATCCAAATACTCAAGATCTTAACTAGGTATGGCAACAAGTGAGAGAACAACAATCAACATTGGAAATATTTCGATCATTATATATCACCATCAAATATGAGCTTAAGATTAATTCACATTTCTTAAAAATGTATGAGCCTGTTTAGTTTATAACTACATTTAGTTTAGCATTATTTTAACTAGCAGATGTGTTGTCCCATAATACTGTCAGCTAACAGAATACTGCAAAAACTATAATTTTAAAATGAAACACTGTAATTATTAAATATCAAATGAGTGAAAATTAGTCTTTCTCAGCTTTAAATGGTAATGAAATATGAATTTTAAGTTGAATAGAAATACCATCACTAATTTTTTAAAAAAAAAATGCAGTTGATGCAGACAAAAAAATTTCCCTACTTTCACTTTCTGCCAAAACCAGCCAACCATTAGTAAGTCTATAGTAGAATAAATAAGCAATGAAATTCACCCTCAGCCATGCTCACACACACATACAGACAGACAAAAACATCACCCTGAAGGGATCTGTAGATCCAGTTGTACATGGAGCTCCAGGTTTCCACAGCTGATGTCTCATGCCTGTAGATACATTCTTCACATGCATGCATTTAGCACTCACATTATGTTACTGGAAAAGGAGAGAAATAAATATTGGTTAGTGTCAATCAGGAAAAACTACTCACACATTTTTACAAGCATCATCATGGTCTGTGAAATGTTCCCCCCTATAGTTAAAAACTGGCCACCACTAAGATTAGTTCCAGAAGCAGCACTGAAACAACTGGCACAAAGGAAAACCTCAAGCAAAAGCTGTCAAACCAAGCAGGAGACATGGTGTCTCAAAAGGTTACAACACTCTGGTAGATTCACTCCACTCCAGTGCCAGACTATTTTACTCAGCAGAGATCTACATACAATAACTTATCAAACATCTTTAAATGACATCTCATTATCAAGCTAGACATTCACTTTATAAATACTATATACATATTACACTCAGATGTACATTCACTGATGGAAAAGACAAATCACAGAATCAATGCTACAGTGGTACTTGTGATTACAACTTTATAGAGATAAATGGTTCAAACTTTTTCTCTATTGTACAGTCTTAAGGTCAGTGAAGAAATAAAGTTTCTACTGTGAACTGGGGGTAAAATCAGGTTATTTTTTGGGTGGTGGTAGCCTTACACCAAAACGAGCAAACATTTCTTCCCTATTAGTGGCTGGAGAAGTGGGACCTGCAGCTGGTGTGGGGGATGCTGGTCCAGGTGCTGGCTTGGAGGCTGGAGCCACACCAGAGCTAGGAGATGTAGGACTCTTAGGGCCTACACCTACAGCTGGTTTAGCTGCTGGAGCTTTAGGCGATTCAAATCTGGCAGCTAACTGCCCTAAAGCACCAGATTTGGGCCCTGACACTCCTGGGGATGTTGGTGCAGGCTTTTCAAATCTTGCTGCCTGGCTGGCAATTAATGATTTGGGAGGGGCATCTGATGGTGACATGGGCTTTGGAGGTACAGATGGTGGTACTTTGGTTGATGGTGATGTAGGGGAGAAGCCAGGGGCTATAGATGAAGTTTTTGGGGATGGAGAGGAAGGCTGATTAACTTGTTCCTTGAATGAAAAAGGTGTGGGCTTATGTTTAGGGATTTCTGATGGGGCTGGCTTGGGAGCTGGGCTAGGTGGGGCTACAGCTTCAGGCTTGGGAGCTGGGCTAGGTGGGGCCACAGCTTCAGGCTTGGGAGCCGGGCTAGGTGGGGCCACAGCTTCAGGCTTGGGAGCCGGGCTAGGTGGGGCCACAGCTTCAGGCTTGGGAGCTGGGCTAGGTGGGGCCACAGCTTCAGGCTTGGGAGCTGGGCTAGGTGGGGCTACAGCTTCAGGCTTGGGAGCCGGGCTAGGTGGGGCCACAGTTTCAGGTTTGGGAGGTGGGGCTACAGCTTCAGGCTTGGGAGCTGGGCTAGGTGGGGCTACAGCTTCAGGCTTGGGAGCTGGGCTAGGTGGGGCTACAGCTTCAGGCTTGGGAGCTGGGCTAGGTGGGGCTACAGCTTCAGGCTTGGGAGCCGGGCTAGGTGGGGCCACAGCTTCAGGCTTGGGAGCCGGGCTAGGTGGGGCTACAGCTTCAGGCTTGGGAGCCGGGCTAGGTGGGGCTACAGCTTCAGGCTTGGGAGCCGGGCTAGGTGGGGCTATAACTTCTGGCTGGCTTAGCGGGGGACCAGCGGTAAGTTGGGTTATTTCTTGTTTAGGGGATGAAATTAAAGGGCTAGAAAGAGCAGTTTCAATAATTTCACTAGCAAGACTTGAAGCTACTTGAGGAAGACTGACAGTCTCCACGACTGCCTCCTCTGGGCTAGAGGCTTCTAACTGAAATGAAGCTGCAATGACAGCAGGTTCACTAGATGCAGCAGAGTCTTGAGCTAGCACAATTGTAGCCTGGTCCTCAGATGAGGCCAGGGCAGGTGTTGTGACACTACCAGCACTAGCCACAGCATCCCCCTCATCAGCCACAGAATCAACTACAAGACTATCAGCAGACAGGACCACACTGGTCTGGGGCTCTACTGGTGCTGCCCTCACATCCTGGGCAATGCTTACCTTGGGCTCTTCATGAGTCTCTCCAGCCAGTTTTGTGTCTGATGGAGGTTTGGACATTTTCTCATCCAACCTAGCCTTTATGTTGTCAAACCTGTCCACACCCATGTAGTCTGCCTGTCCTTGTTCCCACTGGAGCTTGCGTTCACGATCATCCTTCTTGGCTGAGCCTTCACCTTGTAATGTCATGCTGGCCAAATCACCAACTAATCCTCCCTAAATAGACATGGAAAATTAAGCAGGTCACATGACAAGAGTCATCCAACTAAAATTTAGTACTAGTGGGTTAATACAAATAAAAAAATTACACAACTATTTGATGGATTCCCTAAACCATCCATGCCAATACACAGGTTTTACAAAAGAATAAGGTTTTTTTATGGGAAAATTTCATCTGTGGTTAAATAATCAGACAAGTAATGCAATTTAACATTGTTACACTGTCAGCATGAATGTTTTTAACTTGTTCGCAGCTCATTTCTTAAAAACACTTGTTCTTTTTTAACATATAGAGTTGGGCAAAGATTTCTAGCAGCAAGGTAGTTCAGGGGAGGGGTGTGTGTGTGTGAGGTGGAGTGTAATACAAGAGCAAGTTAGCTTACACATACATCAATTTGACTAGAAAATATAACAAAGTACATAGTAAATATACATCAACATATTTGTTAATTTTTAACACTTTTGATCTAGCAACTCATCAACCTAAATAAAATGTGCAGCTTTAAAAAATATGTTTGAAACCAGATGCAGACAGATTCATGCTATAAAAATCAATGGATCAGATATGTATAGGCTACAACATTAAGTTAAGCTACACAATATTGATCTTACTAACTCAATGGAATGCATCACCAACTAGTTGCTTCAATTGGGTTTTTTTTTCTCAGCTTCTAATGTGTAGCAGTATGTGTATTTCAACTATTTGTGTACAAATTGTTGGGCTAAGTCTGGTTACAAAAGTGATAGCAGATAAAACAGTGAGCAGAAATAGCACAGACCCCCCCCCCCCCCCCCTTTTCAGCAGTATTTACCTGAGCCTTACATTTTCCTCTTACCATCACTTTGGTGTACAGCCAAGTTTATGCAATCATTTTTTTTTTACTCTTGGAATAAGATCTTTCTAGAATTGCAGACAACACAATAGCAGCACAACAAGTAGTCACGTGATTACACAAGGGAAACAACATGCAGTAAACACATTTCATCAAGTCTCTAGGACCAGTGTAAGTCTCAGACTTACCTATAACACTCAGTGAAGTCAAAATTTGAGCCATGATCATGTGTGCTACTATACTTGTGCAGTGGTTCCATTACATACAGAGAGTGAACCATCTCCCCTATAGCACTATTAATTGACCGTAGCTCACCTGCATACATCCAGATGATAAGTGCCCACTCAGACATGTAACAAAGCAAACAGACTAAAGCATGCAAACATCCAGTCACGTGACCTTTAAACTAAATGTGCCTCTAGTGCCCAGCTTGAGTACAACACGAAGAAAAAAGCTTACAAAACTCCCACAGGCTGGCTTGGGACAAAAACATTGGAATCACAGGTTAGGTTTGGGTTTAAACACAACTCAGTGGGGTCAACTATAGAGACTAGATAAGTGGGGTCTACCGTGTCTACAGACTAGATACTGTACTCAGGTCCACTTGTACAAGATGTTCATACACAAATGTTTCCAGACCAACACATGTGATACTGGTTTCATGTCTGTGACGTCATCCTAAGGTCAAACAACCAAGCTGCTTGACACCGGGTCAACCTGGATGTTCTTCCAACAAGTGATTCACGAAATAGGAGATGGGGCCATTGAAATACAAGTCAGCTCAGGCCAAGTGGGTTAGTGGGTTGTTTATATGCAGTGCACGAAGTTTACAGTGGGGCAAGTTGTCAGCAGAGACAAACACTATTAAATGCCAGTCCGTGGCTGCGACACGTTACCAGTAGACCCGAGTGGACGGCATGTACAACATTCCGATAGTAACTAACAGCTACACACTAACCTGTTGCGTCATGGTCTACTGATGGCTGCACGCGGACAACAAGAAAACAATGAAAGGCACGAGGCGGACGGGATAGGTGTGTTGTTGGACATGCAGCCAGATAGCGGGCTAACGAGGTCACAGTACACAACCAGGACAGGAAGTTGTACTTTCACTTTCATCATGGGCCCAACAATCATGACTGGACTATATTAGTCAGGTACCTCGACGCTTCATGGTCCAGTCGGCGTCTACTGGCACATCAGTCGCCTGTCTATGTACTGATCGTTCAAAAGAAACAAAGCTAAATTTAAATCAGGGGTTCCCAACCCCGTGCCCGCGGGCGCTATGGCGCCCGCCGAACGATTCGTATGTGCCCGCCTCTCAATATTCGACAGAGACAGAATTGTATTTCATAAACATTATTGAAAGGTTAAAGGCGATGGAAATCGAAAGTTTGAGGGGGGTGCAAATCAAAAATTTGAGGGGGGGTGCAAATCGAAAATTTGAGGGGGGGGGGGTGCAAATCGAAATTTTGTCCCCGGGTGATGGTTAGGGTCGCTACGCCTCTGGAAGGAGTTTGTCGATTTAAAATAGGTGGTGCCCGCCACCCTACCGATATTTTAGAATGTGCTCTAGAGTAAAAAAAGGTTGGGAACCCCTGATTTAAATCAATAGCCACACAGAGTGGCCAAAGTAGCGGTCTCCCACAACTAAACCATCACTAGACCAATATTCATCTGACAGCTGTTGTGGGTCTCTAATAAATCTATAGTGGTCCATGCAAATCTACACGGCGCTTCAGTCCAACAGAGGCTGTCCGACCGTGACCTCATGCCCCCAGCACATCAAGGTCAACCCTGGAGCACACTAATACCAGCCAACACTTCTTGGCTCTATACAACCAGTCAATCAACTTGTGATAAAGAAATCACATTCAGAGTTTCAACCAAGGGAACAAAACACGCCACACTAACTTCATTTACTAGCCGTGTGTTGTTACAGCAATAGTGACTAGCTCAGTCTGACATTCCAATGACACAACGATACGACTGTGTAAGAAATTACTTTAAAAAACATTAAAGTGGGTAGGGGCTAACAGTGTGTGCCCCACACAACTAGACAATGTAGCATAGTTTTATGCCCCACACAACTAGACAACAATGTAGCATAGTTGTATGCCCCACACAACTAGGTCTACTCACTAATCTTTTCACGCTGACAGCGCCAAAAAATTAACCCCCCCATCCCCCCCAACACACTGGAATGTGGTACGGGGCAGTTAAAAGTGGCGGTAAAAAAAATAACCTACACCAGAGCTAAGCTACCCTTGACCTTTACGCTATCAGACGATTTTATTATGAGTCCCAGGACTTTATTAATGAAAGCTGTTTTATAAATAGAAGACAAGAGTTTGTGGCCAGGAGATGAGGTTTACATAGCCGAGTTGAGAAAATGCTGATGTGACAAAGTGTCAAATGTCACAACAGCGACGCAATCATAGCACCCCCCCCCCCCCCACCCAACCACTTACATGCATATTGTTAGCTGTGTACTGAACAGATTTAATACAAAACAAATATTCCCAGTAACACATTTCATACGAGTGATAGCCAAAGTACTTAGATAAGAGCAACCCCCCTCCCTCCTTTCAAGGCCAGTTACATTAAAGACTATCAAGCTGGCCAATGTAAGCAGTTTCTTCCAGGCGAACCCCCCCCCCCCCCCCCCCCCCCACGAAATGAATGTTATATAATTTATATAGAAAATATATACTTTTAATAGTGTCGTCGTCCCCGTCCCCCCCCCCCCCCCGAAGAAAGTCTACCGCCACCCCCACCCCCCCCCCCCGAAAATTTCAAGTGCCCCCCCCCCCCGAGAAAAAAGTCTGGAAGAAACACTGAATATAAGGTACCCAGTCAGTGATAGTAGCAATTGATGGCAGATAAAAACACTGGCCCAAACATATTGATAATAGTAGCAACTGGTTTCTAAACTATGAAGGAAAATAAAAGTTTGTAAAAAGACAAATTTTTAAACAATTCGTGTTTAATCATGGTACGAGTTTACTTCCATCATGTTTGCAGCTGGTATAACCTAAGTTTAACTGGCTTTGGTAACGACTGATACAAGGGACCATTTAATGCTAGTGAATTGATCCATTGGTTTTTCATTTATAAACAAACAGGAAATTATAATGGCGTTTAAATTACACTGAGATTTGTTTTTCTTTTAAAAATTGTGGTTGTAGGCTTACATTATTAATTATGTATACAAACAAGAAACGGGTTATAAAACTATGTTAAGTAGAAGGGGAAAAAACATGAATAGGCTATTCGAACATGTGCCAAGGCAGTTCTAGATCTCAATCTACTAGTGACAACACACGTCTACCACCACAGTTATAAGGAACGAACGTGGCACGCTAGTCAAGGTGAAGACCGTAACCCCGCCAGGTCATGGTCGTTCCAGTCACAAGTTCACCACTGCCGGCATGCTGTACCAACACAATATTCATTCGCTAACATTCACGTGTTTTAAATGGGGGAGACAAAAGGGCAAGGGGGGGAGGGGTTAAAGGGCAAGTGGGAGAAGAAATAAAGACACGCAGGACAAGGCGGGAAATTTTAAATGTTATACGATACACACGATATCCAACCTGACCTTGTTTGGTATGTGGAACTGTTTAACCCCCCCCCCCCCCCCCCACCCACCGTTACTGGGGAATTAACAACCCAAGTTTATGTCGAATGTTCTCTGTAGCATCACCAGGAAGAGTTAGCCACGACTAAATTTATTTAAGACAACACATGACTAAGTAGAAAGCAAGCTCCGGATACAGATAGGACAAGCACTTGAAACTAGAGTTGTCATTACATTATCCCCACACATCTAAGGCGTGTGTTCGGCCAAAGATATCAAGCTATAGAGGGTAGACTTGGGTCTACATGAAGATTGGCCGTTTCTTTAATACAACTAGTTAGGTTTTCTAGGTTTAATCACTGTATACGACATGAGGAGTCACAAGATCCAATCTCCGTGTGTTACGCAATGTTTCAACCTCCTTTAATTTTAAGCCGGTACCTTCAATGGACAACCATAAAAAAATTACCTTTTGTGTGCCATCTTTGGAATGTCTTATGTCTTCAATACTTCCAGTATCGCCATCACCGCAATTTTCCGTAACCTCACATGTGGGTACAGTGTTAATATCCGTGGAACCATCGTTAACGTTACAGTCTAAACCGGGCTCATCCGCCGGACTTTTTGCTCCAGCTAGTAGCTGTTGGACCAGGCCTGGAGTTAAGGTTTCTGTGGCCGAGTAATATTCGGCTTGGGGCAACTCGGGGTTGATTGCACTCAAAGGCTCCTCGCTATAGTGGGTCTCTAGAGTCTTGTAATCTCTGTATACCACAGGGACGTCCACAACCTGAGAACCGCTCTCCTGAGCGTCAATGTCCGCCTCAAGGCTGGGCGGGACATAGGGGAACAAAACTGTGTACGAGGTGGTGGGGGACCCTCGGGTCTCGCTGTGGCCGTGTTGGCCGGCCTGCTGGCGCTGGTCACGGGGGAAATAGGGCAAGTCTCCATCACACAGCTGGTTGGGTTGGGACGGCTGGGGACGGCTGGTCTGCAAGACATCACAAGCGGGGTTAAGCCGTTCAATCGTTAGTGTTACAACAAGCATGGGGAGATCAGCAATCCAGTCTTATGCCAGTAGTAGCACGGTGCCGTCACCAGGAGGGGGTGGGTCCATAACGCTTGTCCCTCGGCTCCTCTATTGCTAACAGTGGGCCAGTTAAGCTCAGTAATAGCTAGCTCTATGGATGCTCTATTTGCTAACAGTGGGCCAGTTAAGCTCAGTAATAGCTAGCTCTATGGATGCTCTATTTGCTAACAGTGGGCCAGTTAAGCTCAGTAATAGCTAGCTCTATGGATGCTCTATTTGCTAACAGTGGGCCAGTTAAGCTCAGTAATAGCTAGCTCTATGGATGCTCAAGTAATCGACACAAAGAAAGAGCCTAGTCTAGAGCATGACATGCAAATAGGCACACATCTAGTCAAACTAAATACATAGATCTATGTCTGGGTTAAGTGTACCGACACTAACACACATACATCAACATTTTTAGCTCTAGTGAGCAGCATAGCTACACATATCCGGACTACTCAAGGGTATTAACATCACGGTGCCATATGATGGATCAAAACAAACTTCCACACGGCGCCCATAGATAGTCATATATTCAATTCTACACAGTGTCAATAGGTAACTGTATAGAAACCATTCGCAAAGTACAAATATATCTAAACAAGTTAAAACCGTTCAAATTACGACACTTTTCCGTAGGACACTGATGAGGAAAGTAAGTAAAAAAAAAACACTTTCCTACGCCATAAATCTTTCAAGTATTTCCCATGCTGATATATTAAAGCTTTAAAACCGTTAACAAGAATAATTCATAGAATATTTGATAGTAAAGCTATTAGAAGCACCAAAAATAAAACTTAAATATATCTTTACAAAGTAGGCCTATAACGGAAAGACCAATTAAAATAGCTTGCTGCCCAGTTTGATTTAATGACAGTTTTCTCTCTAGTTGTTAGTCCATTTAAAAACCTATTCACAAAAAAAAAAAAACCTATTCTATAGGGTTATTAGCTTTTTTTTAAAACTGTTGTACTGTACCAAGCTGGGAATTGTTAAAATGTAGTGAAGTTAAAAAAATTATATAAATCTAGTACTTCGTGTATTTTCATTCACATCATCCTTAAAGTCTATCCCAACACAACTAAAACTATTGCTTTTAAAACAGTTCAGCTGCTTGAAATATATCAATGGCAATCATCTGCCTCCCCCCCCCCCTTCCCCCCCTACCGGTGTCTATTAACTCTAGACTTGCTAACCAATATTTGCTAACCAATATTCGCAAACACTATACCTGACCAATCACAACATCATGCTTTATTTCCTTTGTTATAGAACATAGTAAACTGTTTAATTTCAATGACTAATATCCAAAGATCCACCCCCAGACTAGAACAATTATCCCCTGTCAGAAACTAGATAAATAGCCAGTCAAGTTTCTGACAATAACTTTAAGGTATATGTTAAGTAGAAATGACTTTTCAAGTAAAGGTTACTATTAATAAGATTGAAATGTGAAATTAAAAATTGGGAACATTTTCATTAACTGGAAATAAAATATTTCTTTTTGAAAGAAAAATGTTTCATCTTTGAATATCTATCCAGATTGAAAAAGATATTTCCTTGTGTTGTCAAATATGCATTTATCTAGAATGTGAAAATAATTAGCTCCATTAGAAAGGGTACAGTTAGTGTTCCAAGAACTGACCAAAAACCCACCCAACCACATAGTCAATTTAAGAAAAGCTGAGAGTTGAGGATAGTTGAAAGATTAGAAAAGAAACTTCAGCCTTACAAGAGCCTAACAGCTTTGTGTAAGTCTAGACACATGATGAAGGAGAAACAATCATGTATTCATCTATGATCAAGTGAATTAGTGAGAGCTATCATTGATCAACAGGCTGCATAGCTAGCTCTATCCATTTTATCTAGTTGTAGCTAGATACTCCATGGATTTCAGCTGCTTCTATTGTAACAGAAGTTTATCAAGCCAAATGTACTTGCAGACATGTGTCTTTAAACAACTAGTTTGTGCCCTTGGTGTCCTTTGTAGACACCAAAGGCCATAAATATAGCAGTTACAAACACCAAATAACACTGACACATCTAATGAGCTGTAAAAACAAAATGACTACACTAAGCTACAACCAAACCAAAACTTTAAAAAGCTACACCAATAAAAGCAGGACCATGTTACAGTTAGCTCCCATAGACTGGGCTCACAGCATCAGTTACCATCCCAGCAGTATTTGAGTGAGGGAGGCTCCTAGTACTAGCTTAATTAACCACTGATAAGCAAATGTGGAGTTTGACATTTACAGTACAGCCGAGGGATAAGCGTTTACCATGGATGAGTCTCACAAGGTTTGCTCTAAATGATGCCAAATTGTAATATTACTTTCATCTTATTTTTTAAAAATCTTTAACAATATCATGTGCAAGAGTATACTATGAAGGCTGTACAGAATACATGATCCCTACCCCAGTTATTGATATATAGAAGACAACTACAATTAGCGAAGCATTATGATGAAGCAATGGTTAGAACACAAATGATGGCAAGTAAACAAGGATTTAAGGGCAAGAAGTAAACATTTCTCATCATCATTAAACATCTTCAGCATGATGAGATATGATACACTCAAACATTTAACATATGGTTTGAGAATTGTTTACTTTTTACATAATGGTGCAACAAAAAAAGTTCAAGCAAATGAAAATAATGAGTATATAGAAAATGAGCATTACATAGTTATCAGTATAAGTGTGAATAGTCTTTGATCTTATGTTACATTGTATCTGTGCAAATATTGATTCAAAGATAATATTAGGTATAATTGGGCATTAAGCTTTATCATGAGATTTGATAAGGTATGGCTGATAAGAAGAAAAACTATTATACCAAGGCTAAAGATACAATAGAAAAAAAAATGACAAAATATCTTACTTGGTGCTGCTGGGGCAATGACTGCATTGATTTAAGAAAACAAAAGTTAAAGCATAAACATAGCCAATTGTATGAGATCAAAAACCTCAGTAAAAGACTGCATGTTTTCTAAAGAGACAGAAAAAAGACGGTATGCTGAAACAGCTGGGCCAATCATTAAGTCTAAAGGGATATCTGGCTCAGCACAACTAATTAAGCTAAGCCAGATTTAAGAAGAGCATAACTAGCTGGATCTTAAATCTTACAACATCTCAAACAATCTCTAAACAAGTCAACTAAGACCAGTATTGTCAAACAAGTGTCTTGTGGCAGTCATACAATGATAAATAGCTTCACAATTATAAACTGACCAACATGAAATTCACTTTTTAGTAATGGATGCAAATAAAATACCCGAAAATATTTGAAATGATGCAGATGTAAAAATATTGTGTATATGGTAGTTAATGATTTAAAAGTTTTTTTCAACAATCAAATTATTCTGTTGTATATAAAATTAACCTGTACAATAATTTAAAGCATTCAAAGATTCTTGTTATTCTAAATATTTTAGATGATACAAATTAATCTCCAAACTGATGCAACTGTTATTTTATAGTTTCTTAAAATTTTCTCATTAAGTACAAATGTAACTGATAGGCCAAGTTTATAAAAAAGCAATAGAAGTTGATTAGTAGTGTTATGATTATTGTATTACCATCAAACTTACCTCTAACTGGTAAAGCATGCAAGCAGAGAAACAATATATCATTAAATTTCTATTTCATTACCCACAGAAGACTGAATATTACTAAAATTATTCCTACAGTAGCAAATGGTAATATTTAACAATTTGAATAATTTAATTCTTTCAATATTGGCTGCATTGAAATTTAATAATTGCTTAAAGTCTAAAATGCAAAACAAATTAAAAACCAAATGGTGTGAACTAATTGGCCATGTAAAAATAAACATAATCTGATTTAATTACCCCACAGCAGATCTACAAGTGACTCACCATTTCTGGGTCCAGTTTTGGCTGAACTGAGGTCATGAAAATGTCCCACCAAAGCTGCAGGAACTCTTGACTGTGGCCTGTGTTGGGCAGCTGTGTCACAGTACGAGTGCTTGTGTTGAATGAATGGTGCCATGGTTTCACTGCCCCAATGAAGTGCACAATTTTAATGTCGCTGTAAAACCTAAAGGAAATTTTGCACTCCATTAAAATCATTCATCATTAACCAATGACATCTACAGGCTTCATTCCAAGTGTTAATTAAAAACTAGTTTTAAAAAGTTAGTGAACTCACTGTTTAAATGCTGGTAAATAGCTGTAGAAGGCCTGTGACACAACATTGTATGTAAAGGGTAAATGTTTTTTTATATCTTCAGTAGCCCATCCTCTAAAATACAAATTTAGCAATCCCTGGTCCCCACCTAGATGTTTGAGAAAAATGTAGGCAAATAAAAATAAAAAGCAGCTGTCATTTGTCATTACGTATAAAAGTGATTGTATTGTAATTAAACTTACCGTCGAAAGAACCTGAAGTAATAGCAAAAGCCAGTAAATTTCTGTAAGTTTCATCAGATGGTACAAAAACAAAAACACCAGAGTTGAAACAGTCCGGCCACCCAGCATCAGGAGCAGCTGACAATTCTTCCCTATCAAACAAGTCATCTACGTTTTGTATAACCTGACAGACAAACCCACAATATAACTTAATATTTTATAACAAATAATTTTTTTTTTACAGTACAGCTTACTTAGAATACTCAATTCCACTCACCAGTGTGTCTGCATCCATAAATACACATTTTTTGTACTGAGTCAGTCTCCAACAGTGGAATTTGGTAAAAGTAACACTAAGGTCAGGTCGACCTAGAAGCTCAAGGTTGCATGTATCGCTACTGTCAAGGACATTGACTGGAACAGTCTGGTCAAAAAAGTTCCTTAATTGCTCTCTGGTAAATAGAAAAACCCAATCATAAATACATACTCTGCAACAGTGCATTAACAATAAACTGCTTATTTTTGAGAAAACAACTTACTTCATTCCTTCAGAAACCCCATCTGTCACCATAACGACCAGCTGTCTGGTGGTACCCACATTGCGCAATGAGCTCCCCAACACAAGACATCCCAATGCATATGTGTCGTTCGTGGCAAGGGTAACAAAAGCCTCATTTTGTTCTATCAAATTAAATTCAACATAATGTTAACGCCTGTCAAGTATCATGCTTCCACAAAAAGAAATAGCACTTAATACTTATAAGTAAGGCTGCCAACTGGAAAACCAGTATATTCTGTTCTTTTTTTTTTTGGAAAGATTTTAGATACCGATGTCCGATAATACTCATCCAGAAATAGGCTTGTTAGATTGTTAGTAGTATTAGTATTGTAATCTCTACTAGTTTTATGGTTAGAAATTAATGTTAGACTTATGTTTTCAATAACGGGAGAATGTTTATACTGGTGTCCGATGATGGAATCTTTAAAAAAGGGGTGTTAGGTTACTGGTAGTTAACTAAATACACACATGGTTGGCTAATGTCAATGCCAACCCTGTCCCTAACCCTAACCCCAATCCTGGTCCTACCATACGCCTAACCCTAAAATTATTCGAGATATTACTAACAACCCACACACACCTTTTTTTAAAGAAGATTCCATTATCCAACACCGGTATCTATAATCATCCTAGGTAACTACCATGAGTAACCTAACACCCCTTTTTAAATTTAAAGATTCTATTATCTGACAGTGGTATAAAAATTCTCCCCTGCTTTGTGATAGCAGTAGAGAATCTAGAATCTAGTTATGAATATGAGGACAGGTGAAGAGTAAATGGTATAAACAATTACAGTCAATGTAATCTTTCAAAGCTAAGTGGCCTAGCTACAAACTACAATGGAAACAAAACAGAGCTTTAGTAAATGTAAATAGTATACCATGTCAATCTTTTAATAGTAAGGAAATGATAACATGTCACAAAAAATGTGATATTCTGGACTTAACCCTCCAATGTTAAATATTAAATATTTAATGAATATTGTAAAATTAAATGTGGGGTTAGGCCTAGGCCCTAGGCTAGATCTAGGCCTACTATTTTTTAATTTACTAGATCTAGATAGGCCCTAACAAAAGTAAGCTAGATCTAGATCTACCCAGATAATTTAGCTAAATCTAGACTAGATCTAGAGGTCTAGCTCTAGAAATCTAGACTTACTTTTAACTTAACTTTATACTTTATTTGGTTGCAGACCCATGCAGCATAGCAACAAAAGTCAAAAACATGCAAAAGTGGAGACTAGGATTAATGTTAGAAACTCCTCGTCTAGACTCTATTTGTCGCTTATTGTAAATGACTATTTTGAGTCTAGAATTTAGAGTCTAGATTCTGGATTAGACGAAGCCGATTGTTTGAGCAGCAGACGTTTTAAGTTACGTATTCTAGTCTACGTGAACATTCGTACAATACCAGCAGACGTGCGAATAAATAAAATGAATCCTCCCGGCTTATGCTAAGCTTGCATGTTTTATGTCTAAAACCTAGCATTAAAATATCACATTGATTAAAATTTATTAGCGAAAAAATACAGTTATTGATACATACGTAGATCTATTGTATAAAATTACTTAACAAAAAAATTAAGAGATATTTAAATTTACTCAACATACCTCTACGTTCTTCCATGGTTTTCCGTTAGGTCACCGTCGAGCCACGAAAGGAAGTGTGAATACGTCCAATGAAACTATGGCTGAAAGTCATGTGGGCGGTGCTCTAAATAAAAAATAACACCGAAGCTCACGAGAATCACAACACGCTTTCCTCGCACGCACACGGCTTCGCTTGCCTACCTGCAGTAAGTCAAAGGAGGGTTTTGTTGTGTCTGGTTCCAAGATGAGTAAACTCACCTCAGTCTTTAGT